>NW_026777162.1:0-53569 GCF_030936135.1 Gavia stellata
TGTTCAGAGCCCAAGTGTTTGTGGTTCGTTTGAGAGGTTACCAGTGGGAGATGAGGACCAGCAAGAGCTTTCAGGGCTGGCACCTTTAGTGTAGGAGCAATCCCTGGACGTTCGCAATGTCGGTGTTGAGCTCTGGCCAGATTGAGCAGGAGAGGCTGTGTACGTTGGAAGTTTTAGTAGGCTAAACAAGTTCAGAGCCCAAGTGTTTGTGGTTCGTTTGAGAGGTTACCAGTGGGAGATGAGGACCAGCAAGAGCTTTCAGGGCTGGCACCTTTAGTGTAGGAGCAATCCCTGGACGTTCGCAATTTCGGAGTTGAGCTCTGGCCAGATTGAGCAGGAGAGGCTGTGTACGTTGGAAGTTTTAGTAGGCTAAACAAGTTCAGAGCCCAAGTGTTTGTGGTTCGTTTGAGAGGTTACCAGTGGGAGATGAGGAGCAGCAAGAGCTTTCAGGGCTGGCACCTGTAGTGTAGGAGCAATCGCTGGACGTTCGCAATTTCGGTGTTGAGCTCTGGCCAGATTGAGCAGGAGAGGCTGTGTACGTTGGAAGTTTTAGTAGGCTAAACAAGTTCAGAGCCCAAGTGTTTGTGGTTCGTTTGAGAGGTTACCAGTGGGAGATGAGGACCAGCAAGAGCTTTCAGGGCTGGCACCTTTAGTGTAGGAGCAATCGCTGGACGTTCGCAATGTCGGTGTTGAGCTCTGGCCAGATTGAGCAGGAGAGGCTGTGTACGTTGGAAGTTTTAGTAGGCTAAACAAGTTCAGAGCCCAAGTGTTTGTGGTTCGTTTGAGAGGTTACCAGTGGGAGATGAGGACAAGCAAGAGCTTTCAGGGCTGGCACCTTTAGTGTAGGAGCAATCGCTGGACGTTCACAATTTCGGAGTTGAATTTTGGCCAGATTGAGCAGGAGAGGCTGTGTACGTTGGAAGTTTTAGTAGGCTAAACAAGTTGAGAGCCCAAGTGTTTGTGGTTCGTTTGAGAGGTTACCAGTGGGAGATGAGGACCAGCAAGAGCTTTCAGGGCTGGCACCTTTAGTGTAGGAGCAATCCCTGGACGTTCGCAATGTCGGTGTTGAGCTCTGGCCAGATTGAGCAGGAGAGGCTGTGTACGTTGGAAGTTTTAGTAGGCTAAACAAGTTCAGAGCCCAAGTGTTTGTGGTTCGTTTGAGAGGTTTCCAGTGGGAGATGAGGACCAGCAAGAGCTTTCAGGGCTGGCACCTTTAGTGTAGGAGCAATCGCTGGACGTTCGCAATTTCGGTGTTGAGCTCTGGCCAGATTGAGCAGGAGAGGCTGTGTACGTTGGAAGTTTTAGTAGGCTAAACAAGTTCAGAGCCCAAGTGTTTGTGGTTCGTTTGAGAGGTTACCAGTGGGAGATGAGGACCAGCAAGAGCTTTCAGGGCTGGCACCTTTAGTGTAGGAGCAATCGCTGGACGTTCGCAATGTCGGTGTTGAGCTCTGGCCAGATTGAGCAGGAGAGGCTGTGTACGTTGGAAGTTTTAGTAGGCTAAACAAGTTGAGAGCCCAAGTGTTTGTGGTTCGTTTGAGAGGTTACCAGTGGGAGATGAGGACCAGCAAGAGCTTTCAGGGCTGGCACCTTTAGTGTAGGAGCAATCGCTGGACGTTCGCAATGTCGGTGTTGAGCTCTGGCCAGATTGAGCAGGAGAGGCTGTGTACGTTGGAAGTTTTAGTAGGCTAAACAAGTTCAGAGCCCAAGTGTTTGTGGTTCATTTGAGAGGTTACCAGTGGGAGATGAGGACCAGCAAGAGCTTTCAGGGCTGGCACCTTTAGTGTAGGAGCAATCCCTGGACGTTCGCAATGTCGGTGTTGAGCTCTGGCCAGATTGAGCAGGAGAGGCTGTGTACGTTGGAAGTTTTAGTAGGCTAAACAAGTTCAGAGCCCAAGTGTTTGTGGTTCGTTTGAGAGGTTACCAGTGGGAGATGAGGACAAGCAAGAGCTTTCAGGGCTGGCACCTTTAGTGTAGGAGCAATCGCTGGACGTTCACAATTTCGGAGTTGAATTTTGGCCAGATTGAGCAGGAGAGGCTGTGTACGTTGGAAGTTTTAGTAGGCTAAACAAGTTGAGAGCCCAAGTGTTTGTGGTTCGTTTGAGAGGTTACCAGTGGGAGATGAGGACCAGCAAGAGCTTTCAGGGCTGGCACCTTTAGTGTAGGAGCAATCCCTGGACGTTCGCAATGTCGGTGTTGAGCTCTGGCCAGATTGAGCAGGAGAGGCTGTGTACGTTGGAAGTTTTAGTAGGCTAAACAAGTTCAGAGCCCAAGTGTTTGTGGTTCGTTTGAGAGGTTTCCAGTGGGAGATGAGGACCAGCAAGAGCTTTCAGGGCTGGCACCTTTAGTGTAGGAGCAATCGCTGGACGTTCGCAATTTCGGAGTTGAGCTCTGGCCAGATTGAGCAGGAGAGGCTGTGTACGTTGGAAGTTTTAGTAGGCTAAACAAGTTCAGAGCCCAAGTGTTTGTGGTTCGTTTGAGAGGTTCCCAGTGGGAGATGAGGACCAGCAAGAGCTTTCAGGGCTGGCACCTTTAGTGTAGGAGCAATCGCTGGACGTTCGCAATGTCGGTGTTGAGCTCTGGCCAGATTGAGCAGGAGAGGCTGTGTATGTTGGAAGTTTTAGTAGGCTAAACAAGTTCAGAGCCCAAGTGTTTGTGGTTCGTTTGAGAGGTTACCAGTGGGAGATGAGGACCAGCAAGAGCTTTCAGGGCTGGCACCTTTAGTGTAGGAGCAATCGCTGGACGTTCGCAATTTCGGTGTTGAGCTCTGGCCAGATTGAGCAGGAGAGGCTGTGTACGTTGGAAGTTTTAGTAGGCTAAACAAGTTCAGAGCCCAAGTGTTTGTGGTTCATTTGAGAGGTTACCAGTGGGAGATGAGGACCAGCAAGAGCTTTCAGGGCTGGCACCTTTAGTGTAGGAGCAATCGCTGGACGTTCGCAATGTCGGTGTTGAGCTCTGGCCAGATTGAGCAGGAGAGGCTGTGTACGTTGGAAGTTTTAGTAGGCTAAACAAGTTCAGAGCCCAAGTGTTTGTGGTTCGTTTGAGAGGTTACCAGTGGGAGATGAGGACCAGCAAGAGCTTTCAGGGCTGGCACCTTTAGTGTAGGAGCAATCGCTGGACGTTCACAATTTCGGTGTTGAGCTCTGGCCAGATTGAGCAGGAGAGGCTGTGTACGTTGGAAGTTTTAGTAGGCTAAACAAGTTCAGAGCCCAAGTGTTTGTGGTTCGTTTGAGAGGTTTCCAGTGGGAGATGAGGACCAGCAAGAGCTTTCAGGGCTGGCACCTTTAGTGTAGGAGCAATCGCTGGACGTTCGCAATTTCGGTGTTGAGCTCTGGCCAGATTGAGCAGGAGAGGCTGTATACGTTGGAAGTTTTAGTAGGCTAAACAAGTTCAGAGGCCAAGTGTTTGTGGTTCGTTTGAGAGGTTACCAGTGGGAGATGAGGACCAGCAAGAGCTTTCAGGGCTGGCACCTTTAGTGTAGGAGCAATCGCTGGACGTTCGCAATGTCGGTGTTGAGCTCTGGCCAGATTGAGCAGGAGAGGCTGTGTACGTTGGAAGTTTTAGTAGGCTAAACAAGTTCAGAGCCCAAGTGTTTGTGGTTCGTTTGAGAGGTTACCAGTGGGAGATGAGGACCAGCAAGAGCTTTCAGGGCTGGCACCTTTAGTGTAGGAGCAATCGCTGGACGTTCACAATTTCGGTGTTGAGCTCTGGCCAGATTGAGCAGGAGAGGCTGTGTACGTTGGAAGTTTTAGTAGGCTAAACAAGTTCAGAGCCCAAGTGTTTGTGGTTCGTTTGAGAGGTTACCAGTGGGAGATGAGGACCAGCAAGAGCTTTCAGGGCTGGCACCTTTAGTGTAGGAGCAATCCCTGGACGTTCGCAATTTCGGTGTTGAGCTCTGGGCAGATTGAGCAGGAGAGGCTGTGTACGTTGGAAGTTTTAGTAGGCGAAACAAGTTCAGAGCCCAAGTGTTTGTGGTTCGTTTGAGAGGTTACCAGTGGGAGATGAGGACCAGCAAGAGCTTTCAGGGCTGGCACCTTTAGTGTAGGAGCAATCACTGGACGTTCGTAAATTCGTTGGTGAATTTTGGGCAGATTGAGCAGGAGAGGTTGTGTACGTTGGAAGTTTTAGTAGGCTAAACAAGTTCAGAGCCCAAGTGTTTGTGGTTCGTTTGAGAGGTTACCAGTGGGAGATGAGGACCAGCAAAAGCTTTCAGGGCTGGCACCTTTAGTGTAGGAGCAATCCCTGGACGTTCGCAATTTCGGTGTTGAGCTCTGGCCAGATTGAGCAGGAGAGGCTGTGTACGTTGGAAGTTTTAGTAGGCTAAACAAGTTCAGAGCCCAAGTGTTTGTGGTTCGTTTGAGAGGTTACCAGTGGGAGATGAGGAGCAGCAAGAGCTTTCAGGGCTGGCACCTTTAGTGTAGGAGCAATCCCTGGACGTTCGCAATGTCGGTGTTGAGCTCTGGCCAGATTGAGCAGGAGAGGCTGTGTACGTTGGAAGTTTTAGTAGGCTAAACAAGTTCAGAGCCCAAGTGTTTGTGGTTCGTTTGAGAGGTTACCAGTGGGAGATGAGGACCAGCAAGAGCTTTCAGGGCTGGCACCTTTAGTGTAGGAGCAATCGCTGGACGTTCGCAATGTCGGTGTTGAGCTCTGGCCAGATTGAGCAGGAGAGGCTGTGTACGTTGGAAGTTTTAGTAGGCTAAACAAGTTCAGAGCCCAAGTGTTTGTGGTTCGTTTGAGAGGTTACCAGTGGGAGATGAGGACAAGCAAGAGCTTTCAGGGCTGGCGCCTTTAGTGTAGGAGCAATCCCTGGACGTTCACAATTTCGGAGTTGAATTTTGGCCAGATTGAGCAGGAGAGGCTGTGTACGTTGGAAGTTTTAGTAGGCTAAACAAGTTCAGAGCCCAAGTGTTTGTGGTTCGTTTGAGAGGTTCCCAGTGGGAGATGAGGACCAGCAAGAGCTTTCAGGGCTGGCACCTTTAGTGTAGGAGCAATCCCTGGACGTTCGCAATGTCGGTGTTGAGCTCTGGCCAGATTGAGCAGGAGAGGCTGTGTACGTTGGAAGTTTTAGTAGGCTAAACAAGTTCAGAGCCCAAGTGTTTGTGGTTCGTTTGAGAGGTTTCCAGTGGGAGATGAGGACCAGCAAGAGCTTTCAGGGCTGGCACCTTTAGTGTAGGAGCAATCGCTGGACGTTCGCAATTTCGGAGTTGAGCTCTGGCCAGATTGAGCAGGAGAGGCTGTGTACGTTGGAAATTTTAGTAGGCTAAACAAGTTCAGAGCCCAAGTGTTTGTGGTTCGTTTGAGAGGTTACCAGTGGGAGATGAGGACCAGCAAGAGCTTTCAGGGCTGGCACCTTTAGTGTAGGAGCAATCCCTGGACGTTCGCAATGTCGGTGTTGAGCTCTGGCCAGATTGAGCAGGAGAGGCTGTGTACGTTGGAAGTTTTAGTAGGCTAAACAAGTTCAGAGCCCAAGTGTTTGTGGTTCGTTTGAGAGGTTACCAGTGGGAGATGAGGACCAGCAAGAGCTTTCAGGGCTGGCACCTTTAGTGTAGGAGCAATCGCTGGACGTTCGCAATGTCGGTGTTGAGCTCTGGCCAGATTGAGCAAGAGAGGCTGTGTACGTTGGAAGTTTTAGTAGGCTAAACAAGTTCAGAGCCCAAGTGTTTGTGGTTCATTTGAGAGGTTACCAGTGGGAGATGAGGACCAGCAAGAGCTTTCAGGGCTGGCACCTTTAGTGTAGGAGCAATCGCTGGACGTTCGCAATGTCGGTGTTGAGCTCTGGCCAGATTGAGCAGGAGAGGCTGTGTACGTTGGAAGTTTTAGTAGGCTAAACAAGTTCAGAGCCCAAGTGTTTGTGGTTCGTTTGAGAGGTTACCAGTGGGAGATGAGGACCAGCAAGAGCTTTCAGGGCTGGCACCTTTAGTGTAGGAGCAATCGCTGGACGTTCACAATTTCGGTGTTGAGCTCTGGCCAGATTGAGCAGGAGAGGCTGTGTACGTTGGAAGTTTTAGTAGGCTAAACAAGTTCAGAGCCCAAGTGTTTGTGGTTCGTTTGAGAGGTTTCCAGTGGGAGATGAGGACCAGCAAGAGCTTTCAGGGCTGGCACCTTTAGTGTAGGAGCAATCGCTGGACGTTCGCAATTTCGGAGTTGAGCTCTGGCCAGATTGAGCAGGAGAGGCTGTGTACGTTGGAAGTTTTAGTAGGCTAAACAAGTTCAGAGGCCAAGTGTTTGTGGTTCGTTTGAGAGGTTCCCAGTGGGAGATGAGGACCAGCAAGAGCTTT
Source organism: Gavia stellata (assembly GCF_030936135.1). Taxonomy (NCBI): domain Eukaryota; kingdom Metazoa; phylum Chordata; class Aves; order Gaviiformes; family Gaviidae; genus Gavia; species Gavia stellata. The sequence continues at coordinate 6,276 of NW_026777162.1, forward strand.
CAGGGCTGGCACCTTTAGTGTAGGAGCAATCGCTGGACGTTCGCAATGTCGGTGTTGAGCTCTGGCCAGATTGAGCAGGAGAGGCTGTGTACGTTGGAAGTTTTAGTAGGCTAAACAAGTTCAGAGCCCAAGTGTTTGTGGTTCATTTGAGAGGTTACCAGTGGGAGATTAGGACCAGCAAGAGCTTTCAGGGCTGGCACCTTTAGTGTAGGAGCAATCGCTGGACGTTCGCAATGTCGGTGTTGAGCTCTGGCCAGATTGAGCAGGAGAGGCTGTGTACGTTGGAAGTTTTAGTAGGCTAAACAAGTTCAGAGCCCAAGTGTTTGTGGTTCGTTTGAGAGGTTACCAGTGGGAGATGAGGACCAGCAAGAGCTTTCAGGGCTGGCACCTTTAGTGTAGGAGCAATCGCTGGACGTTCACAATTTCGGTGTTGAGCTCTGGCCAGATTGAGCAGGAGAGGCTGTGTACGTTGGAAGTTTTAGTAGGCTAAACAAGTTCAGAGCCCAAGTGTTTGTGGTTCGTTTGAGAGGTTACCAGTGGGAGATGAGGACCAGCAAGAGCTTTCAGGGCTGGCACCTTTAGTGTAGGAGCAATCCCTGGACGTTCGCAATTTCGGTGTTGAGCTCTGGCCAGATTGAGCAGGAGAGGCTGTGTACGTTGGAAGTTTTAGTAGGCGAAACAAGTTCAGAGCCCAAGTGTTTGTGGTTCGTTTGAGAGGTTACCAGTGGGAGATGAGGACCAGCAAGAGCTTTCAGGGCTGGCACCTTTAGTGTAGGAGCAATCACTGGACGTTCGTTAAATTCGTTGGTGAATTTTGGGCAGATTGAGCAGGAGAGGTTGTGTACGTTGGAAGTTTTAGTAGGCTAAACAAGTTCAGAGCCCAAGTGTTTGTGGTTCGTTTAAGAGGTTACCAGTGGGAGATGAGGAGCAGCAAAAGCTTTCAGGGCTGCACCTTTAGTGTAGGAGCAATCCCTGGACGTTCGCAATGTCGGTGTTGAGCTCTGGCCAGATTGAGCAGGAGAGGCTGTGTACGTTGGAAGTTTTAGTAGGCTAAACAAGTTCAGAGCCCAAGTGTTTGTGGTTCGTTTGAGAGGTTACCAGTGGGAGATGAGGAGCAGCAAGAGCTTTCAGGGCTGGCACCTTTAGTGTAGGAGCAATCCCTGGACGTTCGTAATTTCGTTGGTGAATTTTGGCCAGATTGAGCAGGAGAGGCTGTGTACGTTGGAAGTTTTCCTAGGCTAAACAAGTTCAGAGCCCAAGTGTTTGTGGTTCGTTTGAGAGGTTACCAGTGGGAGATGAGGACCAGCAAGAGCTTTCAGGGCTGGCACCTTTAGTGTAGGAGCAATCGCTGGACGTTCGCAATTTCGGTGTTGAGCTCTGGCCAGATTGAGCAGGAGAGGCTGTGTACGTTGGAAGTTTTAGTAGGCTAAACAAGTTCAGAGGCCAAGTGTTTGTGGTTCGTTTGAGAGGTTACCAGTGGGAGATGAGGACCAGCAAGAGCTTTCAGGGCTGGCACCTTTAGTGTAGGAGCAATCGCTGGACGTTCGCAATTTCGTTGGTGAATTTTGGCCAGATTGAGCAGGAGAGGCTGTGTACGTTGGAAGTTTTAGTAGGCTAAACAAGTTCAGAGCCCAAGTGTTTGTGGTTTGTTTGAGAGGTTACCAGTGGGAGATGAGGACCAGCAAGAGCTTTCCGGGCTGGCACCTTTAGTGTAGGAGCAATCGCTGGACGTTCGCAATTTCGGTGTTGAGCTCTGGCCAGATTGAGCAGGAGAGGCTGTGTACGTTGGAAGTTTTAGTAGGCGAAACAAGTTGAGAGCCCAAGTGTTTGTGGTTCGTTTGAGAGGTTACCAGTGGGAGATGAGGACCAGCAAGAGCTTTCAGGGCTGGCACCTTTAGTGTAGGAGCAATCGCTGGACGTTCGCAATTTCGGTGTTGAGCTCTGGCCAGATTGAGCAGGAGAGGCTGTGTACGTTGGAAGTTTTAGTAGGCTAAACAAGTTCGGAGCCCAAGTGTTTGTGGTTCGTTTGAGAGGTTACCAGTGGGAGATGAGGACCAGCAAGAGCTTTCAGGGCTGGCACCTTTAGTGTAGGAGCAATCGCTGGACGTTCGCAATGTCGGTGTTGAGCTCTGGCCAGATTGAGCAGGAGAGGCTGTGTACGTTGGAAGTTTTAGTAGGCTAAACAAGTTCAGAGCCCAAGTGTTTGTGGTTCGTTTGAGAGGTTACCAGTGGGAGATGAGGACCAGCAAGAGCTTTCAGGGCTGGCACCTTTAGTGTAGGAGCAATCCTTGGACGTTCGCAATTTCGGTGTTGAGCTCTGGCCAGATTGAGCAGGAGAGGCTGTGTACGTTGGAAGTTTTAGTAGGCTAAACAAGTTCGGAGCCCAAGTGTTTGTGGTTCGTTTGAGAGGTTACCAGTGGGAGATGAGGACCAGCAAGAGCTTTCAGGGCTGGCACCTTTAGTGTAGGAGCAATCGCTGGACGTTCGAAATTTCGTTGGTGAATTTTGGCCAGATTGAGCAGGAGAGGCTGTGTACGTTGGAAGTTTTAGTAGGCTAAACAAGTTCAGAGCCCAAGTGTTTGTGGTTTGTTTGAGAGGTTACCAGTGGGAGATGAGGACCAGCAAGAGCTTTCAGGGCTGGCACCTTTAGTGTAGGAGCAATCGCTGGACGTTCGCAATTTCGGAGTTGAATTTTGGCCAGATTGAGCAGGAGAGGCTGTGTACGTTGGAAGTTTTAGTAGGCTAAACAAGTTCAGAGCCCAAGTGTTTGTGGTTCGTTTGAGAGGTTACCAGTGGGAGATGAGGACCAGCAAGAGCTTTCAGGGCTGGCACCTTTAGTGTAGGAGCAATCGCTGGACGTTCGCAATTTCGGTGTTGAGCTCTGGCCAGATTGAGCAGGAGAGGCTGTGTACGTTGGAAGTTTTAGTAGGCTAAACAAGTTCGGAGCCCAAGTGTTTGTGGTTCGTTTGAGAGGTTAGCAGTGGGAGATGAGGACCAGCAAGAGCTTTCAGGGCTGGCACCTTTAGTGTAGGAGCAATCGCTGGACGTTCGCAATTTCGGTGTTGAGCTCTAGCCAGATTGAGCAGGAGAGGCTGTGTACGTTGGAAGTTTTAGTAGGCTAAACAAGTTCAGAGGCCAAGTGTTTGTGGTTCGTTTGAGAGGTTACCAGTGGGAGATGAGGACCAGCAAGAGCTTTCAGGTTTGGCACCTTTAGTGTAGGAGCAATCCCTGGACGTTCGCAATGTCGGTGTTGAGCTCTGGCGAGATTGAGCAGGAGAGGCTGTGTACGTTGGAAGTTTTAGTAGGCTAAACAAGTTCAGAGCCCAAGTGTTTGTGGTTCGTTTGAGAGGTTACCAGTGGGAGATGAGGACCAGCAAGAGCTTTCAGGGCTGGCACCTTTAGTGTAGGAGCAATCCCTGGACGTTCGCAATGTCGGTGTTGAGCTCTGGCCAGATTGAGCAGGAGAGGCTGTGTACGTTGGAAGTTTTAGTAGGCTAAACAAGTTCAGAGCCCAAGTGTTTGCGGTTCGTTTGAGAGGTTACCAGTGGGAGATGAGGACAAGCAAGAGCTTTCAGGGCTGGCACCTTTAGTGTAGGAGCAATCCCTGGACGTTCGCAATTTCGGTGTTGAGCTCTGGCCAGATTGAGCAGGAGAGGCTGTGTACGTTGGAAGTTTTAGTAGGCTAAACAAGTTCAGAGCCCAAGTGTTTGTGGTTCGTTTGAGAGGTTACCAGTGGGAGATGAGGACCAGCAAGAGCTTTCAGGGCTGGCACCTTTAGTGTAGGAGCAATCCCCGGACGTTCGCAATTTCGGTGTTGAGCTCTGGGCAGATTGAGCAGGAGAGGCTGTGTACGTTGGAAGTTTTAGTAGGCTAAACAAGTTCAGAGCCCAAGTGTTTGTGGTTCGTTTGAGAGGTTACCAGTGGGAGATGAGGACCAGCAAGAGCTTTCAGGGCTGGCACCTTTAGTGTAGGAGCAATCCCTGGACGTTCGCAATGTCGGTGTTGAGCTCTGGCCAGATTGAGCAGGAGAGGCTGTGTACGTTGGAAGTTTTAGTAGGCTAAACAAGTTCAGAGCCCAAGTGTTTGTGGTTCGTTTGAGAGGTTACCAGTGGGAGATGAGGAGCAGCAAGAGCTTTCAGGGCTGGCACCTTTAGTGTAGGAGCAATCGCTGGACGTTCGCAATGTCGGTGTTGAGCTCTGGCCAGATTGAGCAGGAGAGGCTGTGTACGTTGGAAGTTTTAGTAGGCTAAACAAGTTCAGAGCCCAAGTGTTTGTGGTTCGTTTGAGAGGTTACCAGTGGGAGATGAGGACCAGCAAGAGCTTTCAGGGCTGGCACCTTTAGTGTAGGAGCAATCGCTGGACGTTCGCAATGTCGGTGTTGAGCTCTGGCCAGATTGAGCAGGAGAGGCTGTGTACGTTGGAAGTTTTAGTAGGCTAAACAAGTTCAGAGCCCAAGTGTTTGTGGTTCGTTTGAGAGGTTACCAGTGGGAGATGAGGACCAGCAAGAGCTTTCAGGGCTGGCACCTTTAGTGTAGGAGCAATCCCTGGACGTTCGCAATGTCGGTGTTGAGCTCTGGCCAGATTGAGCAGGAGAGGCTGTGTACGTTGGAAGTTTTAGTAGGCTAAACAAGTTGCGAGCCCAAGTGTTTGTGGTTCGTTTGAGAGGTTTCCAGTGGGAGATGAGGACCAGCAAGAGCTTTCAGGGCTGGCACCTTTAGTGTAGGAGCAATCGCTGGACGTTCGCAATTTCGGAGTTGAGCTCTGGCCAGATTGAGCAGGAGAGGCTGTGTACGTTGGAAGTTTTAGTAGGCTAAACAAGTTGAGAGCCCAAGTGTTTGTGGTTCGTTTGAGAGGTTACCAGTGGGAGATGAGGACCAGCAAGAGCTTTCAGGGCTGGCACCTTTAGTGTAGGAGCAATCCCTGGACGTTCGCAGTGTCGGTGTTGAGCTCTGGCCAGATTGAGCAGGAGAGGCTGTGTACGTTGGAAGTTTTAGTAGGCTAAACAAGTTCAGAGCCCAAGTGTTTGTGGTTCGTTTGAGAGGTTACCAGTGGGAGATGAGGACCAGCAAGAGCTCTCAGGGCTGGCACCTGTAGTGTAGGAGCAATCGCTGGACGTTCGCAATTTCGGTGTTGAGCTCTGGCCAGATTGAGCAGGAGAGGCTGTGTACGTTGGAAGTTTTAGTAGGCTAAACAAGTTCAGAGGCCAAGTGTTTGTGGTTCATTTGAGAGGTTACCAGTGGGAGATGAGGACCAGCAAGAGCTTTCAGGGCTGGCACCTTTAGTGTAGGAGCAATCGCTGGACGTTCGCAATGTCGGTGTTGAGCTCTGGCCAGATTGAGCAGGAGAGGCTGTGTACGTTGGAAGTTTTAGTAGGCTAAACAAGTTCAGAGCCCAAGTGTTTGTGGTTCGTTTGAGAGGTTCCCAGTGGGAGATGAGGACCAGCAAGAGCTTTCAGGGCTGGCACCTTTAGTGTAGGAGCAATCGCTGGACGTTCGCAATGTCGGTGTTGAGCTCTGGCCAGATTGAGCAGGAGAGGCTGTGTACGTTGGAAGTTTTAGTAGGCTAAACAAGTTCAGAGCCCAAGTGTTTGCGGTTCGTTTGAGAGGTTACCAGGGGGAGATGAGGACAAGCAAGAGCTTTCAGGGCTGGCACCTTTAGTGTAGGAACAATCCCTGGACGTTCACAATTTCGGAGTTGAATTTTGGCCAGATTGAGCAGGAGAGGCTGTGTACGTTGGAAGTTTTAGTAGGCTAAACAAGTTCAGAGCCCAAGTGTTTGTGGGTTCGTTTGAGAGGTTACCAGTGGGAGATGAGGACCAGCAAGAGCTTTCAGGGCTGGCACCTTTAGTGTAGGAGCAATCACTGGACGTTCGTAAATTCGTTGGTGAATTTTGGGCAGATTGAGCAGGAGAGGTTGTGTACGTTGGAAGTTTTAGTAGGCTAAACAAGTTGAGAGCCCAAGTGTTTGTGGTTCGTTTGAGAGGTTACCAGTGGGAGATGAGGACCAGCAAAAGCTTTCAGGGCTGGCACCTTTAGTGTAGGAGCAATCCCTGGACGTTCGCAATTTCGGTGTTGAGCTCTGGCCAGATTGAGCAGGAGAGGCTGTGTACGTTGGAAGTTTTAGTAGGCTAAACAAGTTCAGAGCCCAAGTGTTTGTGGTTCGTTTGAGAGGTTACCAGTGGGAGATGAGGAGCAGCAAGAGCTTTCAGGGCTGGCACCTTTAGTGTAGGAGCAATCCCTGGACGTTCATAATTTCGTTGGTGAATTTGGCCAGTTTGAACAGGAGAGGCTGTGTACGTTGGAAGTTTTAGCAGCCTAAACAAGTTCAGAGCCCAAGTGTTTGTGGTTCGTTTGAGAGGTTACCAGTGGAGATGAGGACCAGCAAGAGCTTTCAGGGCTGGCACCTTTAGTGTAGGAGCAATCGCTGGACGTTCGCAATTTCGTTGGTGAATTTTGGCCAGATTGAGCAGGAGAGGCTGTGTACGTTGGAAGTTTTAGCAGCCTAAACAAGTTCAGAGCCCAAGTGTTTGTGGTTCGTTTGAGAGGTTAGCAGTGGGAGATGAGGACCAGCAAGAGCTTTCAGGGCTGGCACCTTTAGTGTAGGAGCAATCCCTGGACGTTCGCAATTTCGGTGTTGAGCTCTGGCCAGATTGAGCAGGAGAGGCTGTGTACGTTGGAAGTTTTAGTAGGCTAAACAAGTTCAGAGGCCAAGTGTTTGTGGTTCGTTTGAGAGGTTACCAGTGGGAGATGAGGACCAGCAAGAGCTTTCAGGGCTGGCACCTTTAGTGTAGGAGCAATCGCTGGACGTTCGCAATGTCGGTGTTGAGCTCTGGCCAGATTGAGCAGGAGAGGCTGTGTACGTTGGAAGTTTTAGTAGGCTAAACAAGTTCAGAGCCCAAGTGTTTGTGGTTCGTTTGAGAGGTTACCAGTGGGAGATGAGGACCAGCAAGAGCTTTCAGGGCTGGCACCTTTAGTGTAGGAGCAATCGCTGGACGTTCGCAGTGTCGGTGTTGAGCTCTGGCCAGATTGAGCAGGAGAGGCTGTGTACGTTGGAAGTTTTAGTAGGCTAAACAAGTTCAGAGCCCAAGTGTTTGTGGTTCGTTTGAGAGGTTACCAGTGGGAGATGAGGACCAGCAAGAGCTTTCAGGGCTGGCACCTTTAGTGTAGGAGCAATCGCTGGACGTTCGCAATTTCGGTGTTGAGCTCTGGCCAGATTGAGCAGGAGAGGCTGTGTACGTTGGAAGTTTTAGTAGGCGAAACAAGTTCAGAGCCCAAGTGTTTGTGGTTCGTTTGAGAGGTTACCAGTGGGAGATGAAGACCAGCAAGAGCTTTCAGGGCTGGCACCTTTAGTGTAGGAGCAATCGCTGGACGTTCGCAATTTCGTTGGTGAATTTTGGCCAGATTGAGCAGGAGAGGCTGTGTACGTTGGAAGTTTTAGCAGCCTAAACAAGTTCAGAGCCCAAGTGTTTGTGGTTCGTTTGAGAGGTTAGCAGTGGGAGATGAGGACCAGCAAGAGCTTTCAGGGCTGGCACCTTTAGTGTAGGAGGAATCGCTGGACGTTCGCAATGTCGGTGTTGAGCTCTGGCCAGATTGAGCAGGAGAGGCTGTGTACGTTGGAAGTTTTAGTAGGCTAAACAAGTTCAGAGCCCAAGTGTTTGTGGTTCGTTTGAGAGGTTACCAGTGGGAGATGAGGACCAGCAAGAGCTTTCAGGGCTGGCACCTTTAGTGTAGGAGCAATCGCTGGACGTTCGCAATGTCGGTGTTGAGCTCTGGCCAGATTGAGCAGGAGAGGCTGTGTACGTTGGAAGTTTTAGTAGGCTAAACAAGTTCAGAGCCCAAGTGTTTGTGGTTCGTTTGAGAGGTTACCAGTGGGAGATGAGGACCAGCAAGAGCTTTCAGGGCTGGCACCTTTAGTGTAGGAGCAATCGCTGGACGTTCGCAATGTCGGTGTTGAGCTCTGGCCAGATTGAGCAGGAGAGGCTGTGTACGTTGGAAGTTTTAGTAGGCTAAACAAGTTCAGAGCCCAAGTGTTTGTGGTTCGTTTGAGAGGTTACCAGTGGGAGATGAGGACCAGCAAGAGCTTTCAGGGCTGGCACCTTTAGTGTAGGAGCAATCGCTGGACGTTCGCAATTTCGGTGTTGAGCTCTGGCCAGATTGAGCAGGAGAGGCTGTGTACGTTGGAAGTTTTAGTAGGCGAAACAAGTTGAGAGCCCAAGTGTTTGTGGTTCGTTTGAGAGGTTACCAGTGGGAGATGAGGACCAGCAAGAGCTTTCAGGGCTGGCACCTTTAGTGTAGGAGCAATCGCTGGACGTTCGCAATTTCGTTGGTGAATTTTGGCCAGATTGAGCAGGAGAGGCTGTGTACGTTGGAAGTTTTAGCAGCCTAAACAAGTTCAGAGCCCAAGTGTTTGTGGTTCGTTTGAGAGGTTAGCAGTGGGAGATGAGGACCAGCAAGAGCTTTCAGGGCTGGCACCTTTAGTGTAGGAGGAATCCTTGGACGTTCGCAATTTCGGTGTTGAGCTCTGGCCAGATTGAGCAGGAGAGGCTGTGTACGTTGGAAGTTTTAGTAGGCTAAACAAGTTGAGAGCCCAAGTGTTTGTGGTTCGTTTGAGAGGTTACCAGTGGGAGATGAGGACCAGCAAGAGCTTTCAGGGCTGGCACCTTTAGTGTAGGAGCAATCGCTGGACGTTCGCAATTTCGTTGGTGAATTTTGGCCAGATTGAGCAGGAGAGGCTGTGTACGTTGGAAGTTTTAGTAGGCTAAACAAGTTCAGAGCCCAAGTGTTTGTGGTTTGTTTGAGAGGTTACCAGTGGGAGATGAGGACCAGCAAGAGCTTTCAGGGCTGGCACCTTTAGTGTAGGAGCAATCGCTGGACGTTCGCAATTTCGGTGTTGAGCTCTGGCCAGATTGAGCAGGAGAGGCTGTGTACGTTGGAAGTTTTAGTAGGCGAAACAAGTTCAGAGCCCAAGTGTTTGTGGTTCGTTTGAGAGGTTACCAGTGGGAGATGAGGACCAGCAAGAGCTTTCAGGGCTGGCACCTTTAGTGTAGGAGCAATCCCTGGACGTTCGCAATTTCGGTGTTGAGCTCTGGCCAGATTGAGCAGGAGAGGCTGTGTACGTTGGAAGTTTTAGTAGGCTAAACAAGTTCAGAGCCCAAGTGTTTGTGGTTCGTTTGAGAGGTTACCAGTGGGAGATGAGGAGCAGCAAGAGCTTTCAGGGCTGGCACCTTTAGTGTAGGAGCAATCCCTGGACGTTCATAATTTCGTTGGTGAATTTTGGCCAGTTTGAACAGGAGAGGCTGTGTACGTTGGAAGTTTTAGCAGCCTAAACAAGTTCAGAGCCCAAGTGTTTGTGGTTCGTTTGAGAGGTTACCAGTGGGAGATGAGGACCAGCAAGAGCTTTCAGGGCTGGCACCTTTAGTGTAGGAGCAATCGCTGGACGTTCGCAATTTCGTTGGTGAATTTTGGCCAGATTGAGCAGGAGAGGCTGTGTACGTTGGAAGTTTTAGCAGCCTAAACAAGTTCAGAGCCCAAGTGTTTGTGGTTCGTTTGAGAGGTTAGCAGTGGGAGATGAGGACCAGCAAGAGCTTTCAGGGCTGGCACCTTTAGTGTAGGAGCAATCCCTGGACGTTCGCAATTTCGGTGTTGAGCTCTGGCCAGATTGAGCAGGAGAGGCTGTGTACGTTGGAAGTTTTAGTAGGCTAAACAAGTTCAGAGGCCAAGTGTTTGTGGTTCGTTTGAGAGGTTACCAGTGGGAGATGAGGACCAGCAAGAGCTTTCAGGGCTGGCACCTTTAGTGTAGGAGCAATCGCTGGACGTTCGCAATGTCGGTGTTGAGCTCTGGCCAGATTGAGCAGGAGAGGCTGTGTACGTTGGAAGTTTTAGTAGGCTAAACAAGTTCAGAGCCCAAGTGTTTGTGGTTCGTTTGAGAGGTTACCAGTGGGAGATGAGGACCAGCAAGAGCTTTCAGGGCTGGCACCTTTAGTGTAGGAGCAATCGCTGGACGTTCGCAGTGTCGGTGTTGAGCTCTGGCCAGATTGAGCAGGAGAGGCTGTGTACGTTGGAAGTTTTAGTAGGCTAAACAAGTTCAGAGCCCAAGTGTTTGTGGTTCGTTTGAGAGGTTACCAGTGGGAGATGAGGACCAGCAAGAGCTTTCAGGGCTGGCACCTTTAGTGTAGGAGCAATCGCTGGACGTTCGCAATTTCGGTGTTGAGCTCTGGCCAGATTGAGCAGGAGAGGCTGTGTACGTTGGAAGTTTTAGTAGGCGAAACAAGTTCAGAGCCCAAGTGTTTGTGGTTCGTTTGAGAGGTTACCAGTGGGAGATGAGGACCAGCAAGAGCTTTCAGGGCTGGCACCTTTAGTGTAGGAGCAATCGCTGGACGTTCGCAATTTCGTTGGTGAATTTTGGCCAGATTGAGCAGGAGAGGCTGTGTACGTTGGAAGTTTTAGCAGCCTAAACAAGTTCAGAGCCCAAGTGTTTGTGGTTCGTTTGAGAGGTTAGCAGTGGGAGATGAGGACCAGCAAGAGCTTTCAGGGCTGGCACCTTTAGTGTAGGAGGAATCGCTGGACGTTCGCAATGTCGGTGTTGAGCTCTGGCCAGATTGAGCAGGAGAGGCTGTGTACGTTGGAAGTTTTAGTAGGCTAAACAAGTTCAGAGCCCAAGTGTTTGTGGTTCGTTTGAGAGGTTACCAGTGGGAGATGAGGACCAGCAAGAGCTTTCAGGGCTGGCACCTTTAGTGTAGGAGCAATCGCTGGACGTTCGCAATGTCGGTGTTGAGCTCTGTCCAGATTGAGCAGGAGAGGCTGTGTACGTTGGAAGTTTTAGTAGGCTAAACAAGTTCAGAGCCCAAGTGTTTGTGGTTCGTTTGAGAGGTTACCAGTGGGAGATGAGGACCAGCAAGAGCTTTCAGGGCTGGCACCTTTAGTGTAGGAGCAATCGCTGGACGTTCGCAATGTCGGTGTTGAGCTCTGGCCAGATTGAGCAGGAGAGGCTGTGTACGTTGGAAGTTTTAGTAGGCTAAACAAGTTCAGAGCCCAAGTGTTTGTGGTTCGTTTGAGAGGTTACCAGTGGGAGATGAGGACCAGCAAGAGCTTTCAGGGCTGGCACCTTTAGTGTAGGAGCAATCGCTGGACGTTCGCAATTTCGGTGTTGAGCTCTGGCCAGATTGAGCAGGAGAGGCTGTGTACGTTGGAAGTTTTAGTAGGCGAAACAAGTTGAGAGCCCAAGTGTTTGTGGTTCGTTTGAGAGGTTACCAGTGGGAGATGAGGACCAGCAAGAGCTTTCAGGGCTGGCACCTTTAGTGTAGGAGCAATCGCTGGACGTTCGCAATTTCGTTGGTGAATTTTGGCCAGATTGAGCAGGAGAGGCTGTGTACGTTGGAAGTTTTAGCAGCCTAAACAAGTTCAGAGCCCAAGTGTTTGTGGTTCGTTTGAGAGGTTAGCAGTGGGAGATGAGGACCAGCAAGAGCTTTCAGGGCTGGCACCTTTAGTGTAGGAGGAATCCTTGGACGTTCGCAATTTCGGTGTTGAGCTCTGGCCAGATTGAGCAGGAGAGGCTGTGTACGTTGGAAGTTTTAGTAGGCTAAACAAGTTGAGAGCCCAAGTGTTTGTGGTTCGTTTGAGAGGTTACCAGTGGGAGATGAGGACCAGCAAGAGCTTTCAGGGCTGGCACCTTTAGTGTAGGAGCAATCGCTGGACGTTCGCAATTTCGTTGGTGAATTTTGGCCAGATTGAGCAGGAGAGGCTGTGTACGTTGGAAGTTTTAGTAGGCTAAACAAGTTCAGAGCCCAAGTGTTTGTGGTTTGTTTGAGAGGTTACCAGTGGGAGATGAGGACCAGCAAGAGCTTTCAGGGCTGGCACCTTTAGTGTAGGAGCAATCGCTGGACGTTCGCAATTTCGGTGTTGAGCTCTGGCCAGATTGAGCAGGAGAGGCTGTGTACGTTGGAAGTTTTAGTAGGCGAAACAAGTTCAGAGCCCAAGTGTTTGTGGTTCGTTTGAGAGGTTACCAGTGGGAGATGAGGACCAGCAAGAGCTTTCAGGGCTGGCACCTTTAGTGTAGGAGCAATCCCTGGACGTTCGCAATTTCGGTGTTGAGCTCTGGCCAGATTGAGCAGGAGAGGCTGTGTACGTTGGAAGTTTTAGTAGGCTAAACAAGTTCGGAGCCCAAGTGTTTGTGGTTCGTTTGAGAGGTTAGCAGTGGGAGATGAGGACCAGCAAGAGCTTTCAGGGCTGGCACCTTTAGTGTAGGAGCAATCCCTGGACGTTCGCAATTTCGGTGTTGAGCTCTAGCCAGATTGAGCAGGAGAGGCTGTGTACGTTGGAAGTTTTAGTAGGCTAAACAAGTTCAGAGCCCAAGTGTTTGTGGTTCGTTTGAGAGGTTACCAGTGGGAGATGAGGACCAGCAAGAGCTTTCAGGGCTGGCACCTTTAGTGTAGGAGCAATCCCTGGACGTTCGCAATGTCGGTGTTGAACTCTGGCGAGATTGAGCAGGAGAGGCTGTGTACGTTGGAAGTTTTAGTAGGCTAAACAAGTTCAGAGCCCAAGTGTTTGTGGTTCGTTTGAGAGGTTACCAGTGGGAGATGAGGACCAGCAAGAGCTTTCAGGGCTGGCACCTTTAGTGTAGGAGCAATCGCTGGACGTTCGCAATGTCGGTGTTGAGCTCTGGCCAGATTGAGCAGGAGAGGCTGTGAACGTTGGAAGTTTTAGTAGGCTAAACAAGTTCAGAGCCCAAGTGTTTGTGGTTCATTTGAGAGGTTACCAGTGGGAGATGAGGACCAGCAAGAGCTTTCAGGGCTGGCACCTTTAGTGTAGGAGCAATCCCTGGACGTTCGTAATTTCGTTGGTGAATTTTGGCCAGATTGAGCAGGAGAGGCTGTGTACGTTGGAAGTTTTAGTAGGCTAAACAAGTTCAGAGCCCAAGTGTTTGTGGTTCGTTTGAGAGGTTACCAGTGGGAGATGAGGACCAGCAAGAGCTTTCAGGGCTGGCACCTTTAGTGTAGGAGCAATCGCTGGACGTTCGCAATGTCGGTGTTGAGCTCTGGCCAGATTGAGCAGGAGAGGCTGTGTACGTTGGAAGTTTTAGTAGGCGAAACAAGTTCAGAGCCCAAGTGTTTGTGGTTTGTTTGAGAGGTTACCAGTGGGAGATGAGGACCAGCAAGAGCTTTCAGGGCTGGCACCTTTAGTGTAGGAGCAATCGCTGGACGTTCGCAATTTCGTTGGTGAATTTTGGCCAGATTGAGCAGGAGAGGCTGTGTACGTTGGAAGTTTTAGCAGCCTAAACAAGTTCAGAGCCCAAGTGTTTGTGGTTCGTTTGAGAGGTTACCAGTGGGAGATGAGGACCAGCAAGAGCTTTCAGGGCTGGCACCTTTAGTGTAGGAGCAATCGCTGGACGTTCGCAATTTCGTTGGTGAATTTTGGGCAGATTGAGCAGGAGAGGCTGTGTACGTTGGAAGTTTTAGTAGGCTAAACAAGTTCAGAGCCCAAGTGTTTGTGGTTCGTTTGAGAGGTTCCCAGTGGGAGATGAGGACCAGCAAGAGCTTTCAGGGCTGGCACCTTTAGTGTAGGAGCAATCGCTGGACGTTCGCAATTTCGGTGTTGAGCTCTGGCCAGATTGAGCAGGAGAGGCTGTGTACGTTGGAAGTTTTAGTAGGCTAAACAAGTTCAGAGCCCAAGTGTTTGTGGTTCGTTTGAGAGGTTCCCAGTGGGAGATGAGGACCAGCAAGAGCTTTCAGGGCTGGCACCTTTAGTGTAGGAGCAATCGCTGGACGTTCGCAATTTCGTTGGTGAATTTTGGCCAGATTGAGCAGGAGAGGCTGTGTACGTTGGAAGTTTTAGTAGGCTAAACAAGTTCAGAGCCCAAGTGTTTGTGGTTCGTTTGAGAGGTTCCCAGTGGGAGATGAGGACCAGCAAGAGCTTTCAGGGCTGGCACCTTTAGTGTAGGAGCAATCGCTGGACGTTCGCAATTTCGGTGTTGAGCTCTGGCCAGATTGAGCAGGAGAGGCTGTGTACGTTGGAAGTTTTAGTAGGCTAAACAAGTTCAGAGCCCAAGTGTTTGTGGTTCGTTTGAGAGGTTACCAGTGGGAGATGAGGACCAGCAAGAGCTTTCAGGGCTGGCACCTTTAGTGTAGGAGCAATCCTTGGACGTTCGCAATTTCGGTGTTGAGCTCTGGCCAGATTGAGCAGGAGAGGCTGTGTACGTTGGAAGTTTTAGTAGGCTAAACAAGTTCAGAGGCCAAGTGTTTGTGGTTCGTTTGAGAGGTTACCAGTGGGAGATGAGGACCAGCAAGAGCTTTCAGGGCTGGCACCTTTAGTGTAGGAGCAATCCCTGGACGTTCGCAATTTCGTTGGTGAATTTTGGCCAGATTGAGCAGGAGAGGCTGTGTACGTTGGAAGTTTTAGTAGGCTAAACAAGTTCAGAGCCCAAGTGTTTGTGGTTCGTTTGAGAGGTTCCCAGTGGGAGATGAGGACCAGCAAGAGCTTTCAGGGCTGGCACCTTTAGTGTAGGAGCAATCGCTGGACGTTCGCAATTTCGGTGTTGAGCTCTGGCCAGATTGAGCAGGAGAGGCTGTGTACGTTGGAAGTTTTAGTAGGCGAAACAAGTTCAGAGCCCAAGTGTTTGTGGTTCGTTTGAGAGGTTACCAGTGGGAGATGAGGACCAGCAAGAGCTTTCAGGGCTGGCACCTTTAGTGTAGGAGCAATCCCTGGACGTTCGCAATGTCGGTGTTGAGCTCTGGCCAGATTGAGCAGGAGAGGCTGTGTACGTTGGAAGTTTTAGTAGGCTAAACAAGTTCGGAGCCCAAGTGTTTGTGGTTCGTTTGAGAGGTTACCAGTGGGAGATGAGGACCAGCAAGAGCTTTCAGGGCTGGCACCTTTAGTGTAGGAGCAATCCCTGGACGTTCGCAATTTCGGTGTTGAGCTCTAGCCAGATTGAGCAGGAGAGGCTGTGTACGTTGGAAGTTTTAGTAGGCTAAACAAGTTCAGAGCCCAAATGTTTGTGGTTCGTTTGAGAGGTTACCAGTGGGAGATGAGGACCAGCAAGAGCTTTCAGGGCTGGCACCTTTAGTGTAGGAGCAATCCCTGGACGTTCGCAATGTCGGTGTTGAACTCTGGCGAGATTGAGCAGGAGAGGCTGTGTACGTTGGAAGTTTTAGTAGGCTAAACAAGTTCAGAGCCCAAGTGTTTGTGGTTCATTTGAGAGGTTACCAGTGGGAGATGAGGACCAGCAAGAGCTTTCAGGGCTGGCACCTTTAGTGTAGGAGCAATCCCTGGACGTTCGTAATTTCGTTGGTGAATTTTGGCCAGATTGAGCAGGAGAGGCTGTGTACGTTGGAAGTTTTAGTAGGCTAAACAAGTTCAGAGCCCAAGTGTTTGTGGTTCGTTTGAGAGGTTACCAGTGGGAGATGAGGAGCAGCAAGAGCTTTCAGGGCTGGCACCTTTAGTGTAGGAGCAATCGCTGGACGTTCGCAATGTCGGTGTTGAGCTCTGGCCAGATTGAGCAGGAGAGGCTGTGTACGTTGGAAGTTTTAGTAGGCGAAACAAGTTCAGAGCCCAAGTGTTTGTGGTTTGTTTGAGAGGTTACCAGTGGGAGATGAGGACCAGCAAGAGCTTTCAGGGCTGGCACCTTTAGTGTAGGAGCAATCGCTGGACGTTCGCAATTTCGTTGGTGAATTTTGGCCAGATTGAGCAGGAGAGGCTGTGTACGTTGGAAGTTTTAGCAGCCTAAACAAGTTCAGAGCCCAAGTGTTTGTGGTTCGTTTGAGAGGTTACCAGTGGGAGATGAGGACCAGCAAGAGCTTTCAGGGCTGGCACCTTTAGTGTAGGAGCAATCGCTGGACGTTCGCAATTTCGTTGGTGAATTTTGGGCAGATTGAGCAGGAGAGGCTGTGTACGTTGGAAGTTTTAGTAGGCTAAACAAGTTCAGAGCCCAAGTGTTTGTGGTTCGTTTGAGAGGTTCCCAGTGGGAGATGAGGACCAGCAAGAGCTTTCAGGGCTGGCACCTTTAGTGTAGGAGCAATCGCTGGACGTTCGCAATTTCGGTGTTGAGCTCTGGCCAGATTGAGCAGGAGAGGCTGTGTACGTTGGAAGTTTTAGTAGGCTAAACAAGTTCAGAGCCCAAGTGTTTGTGGTTCGTTTGAGAGGTTCCCAGTGGGAGATGAGGACCAGCAAGAGCTTTCAGGGCTGGCACCTTTAGTGTAGGAGCAATCGCTGGACGTTCGCAATTTCGTTGGTGAATTTTGGCCAGATTGAGCAGGAGAGGCTGTGTACGTTGGAAGTTTTAGTAGGCTAAACAAGTTCAGAGCCCAAGTGTTTGTGGTTCGTTTGAGAGGTTCCCAGTGGGAGATGAGGACCAGCAAGAGCTTTCAGGGCTGGCACCTTTAGTGTAGGAGCAATCGCTGGACGTTCGCAATTTCGGTGTTGAGCTCTGGCCAGATTGAGCAGGAGAGGCTGTGTACGTTGGAAGTTTTAGTAGGCTAAACAAGTTCAGAGCCCAAGTGTTTGTGGTTCGTTTGAGAGGTTACCAGTGGGAGATGAGGACCAGCAAGAGCTTTCAGGGCTGGCACCTTTAGTGTAGGAGCAATCCTTGGACGTTCGCAATTTCGGTGTTGAGCTCTGGCCAGATTGAGCAGGAGAGGCTGTGTACGTTGGAAGTTTTAGTAGGCTAAACAAGTTCAGAGGCCAAGTGTTTGTGGTTCGTTTGAGAGGTTACCAGTGGGAGATGAGGACCAGCAAGAGCTTTCAGGGCTGGCACCTTTAGTGTAGGAGCAATCCCTGGACGTTCGCAATTTCGTTGGTGAATTTTGGCCAGATTGAGCAGGAGAGGCTGTGTACGTTGGAAGTTTTAGTAGGCTAAACAAGTTCAGAGCCCAAGTGTTTGTGGTTCGTTTGAGAGGTTCCCAGTGGGAGATGAGGACCAGCAAGAGCTTTCAGGGCTGGCACCTTTAGTGTAGGAGCAATCGCTGGACGTTCGCAATTTCGGTGTTGAGCTCTGGCCAGATTGAGCAGGAGAGGCTGTGTACGTTGGAAGTTTTAGTAGGCGAAACAAGTTCAGAGCCCAAGTGTTTGTGGTTCGTTTGAGAGGTTACCAGTGGGAGATGAGGACCAGCAAGAGCTTTCAGGGCTGGCACCTTTAGTGTAGGAGCAATCCCTGGACGTTCGCAATTTCGGTGTTGAGCTCTGGCCAGATTGAGCAGGAGAGGCTGTGTACGTTGGAAGTTTTAGTAGGCTAAACAAGTTCGGAGCCCAAGTGTTTGTGGTTCGTTTGAGAGGTTACCAGTGGGAGATGAGGACCAGCAAGAGCTTTCAGGGCTGGCACCTTTAGTGTAGGAGCAATCCCTGGACGTTCGCAATTTCGGTGTTGAGCTCTAGCCAGATTGAGCAGGAGAGGCTGTGTACGTTGGAAGTTTTAGTAGGCTAAACAAGTTCAGAGCCCAAATGTTTGTGGTTCGTTTGAGAGGTTACCAGTGGGAGATGAGGACCAGCAAGAGCTTTCAGGGCTGGCACCTTTAGTGTAGGAGCAATCGCTGGACGTTCGCAATGTCGGTGTTGAGCTCTGGCCAGATTGAGCAGGAGAGGCTGTGTACATTGGAAGTTTTAGTAGGCTAAACAAGTTCAGAGCCCAAGTGTTTGTGGTTCGTTTGAGAGGTTACCAGTGGGAGATGAGGACCAGCAAGAGCTTTCAGGGCTGGCACCTTTAGTGTAGGAGCAATCGCTGGACGTTCGCAATGTCGGTGTTGAGCTCTGGCCAGATTGAGCAGGAGAGGCTGTGTACGTTGGAAGTTTTAGCAGCCTAAACAAGTTCAGAGCCCAAGTGTTTGTGGTTCGTTTGAGAGGTTACCAGTGGGAGATGAGGACCAGCAAGAGCTTTCAGGGCTGGCACCTTTAGTGTAGGAGCAATCGCTGGACGTTCGCAATGTCGGTGTTGAGCTCTGGCCAGATTGAGCAGGAGAGGCTGTGTACGTTGGAAGTTTTAGTAGGCTAAACAAGTTCAGAGGCCAAGTGTTTGCGGTTCGTTTGAGAGGTTACCAGTGGGAGATGAGGACAAGCAAGAGCTTTCAGGGCTGGCACCTTTAGTGTAGGAGCAATCCCTGGACGTTCACAATTTCGGAGTTGAATTTTGGCCAGATTGAGCAGGAGAGGCTGTGTACGTTGGAAGTTTTAGTAGGCTAAACAAGTTCAGAGCCCAAGTGTTTGTGGTTCGTTTGAGAGGTTACCAGTGGGAGATGAGGAGCAGCAAGAGCTTTCAGGGCTGGCACCTTTAGTGTAGGAGCAATCCCTGGACGTTCGCAATGTCGGTGTTGAGCTCTGGCCAGATTGAGCAGGAGAGGCTGTGTACGTTGGAAGTTTTAGTAGGCTAAACAAGTTCAGAGCCCAAGTGTTTGTGGTTCGTTTGAGAGGTTACCAGTGGGAGATGAGGACCAGCAAGAGCTTTCAGGGCTGGCACCTTTAGTGTAGGAGCAATCCCTGGACGTTCGCAATTTCGGTGTTGAGCTCTGGCCAGATTGAGCAGGAGAGGCTGTGTACGTTGGAAGTTTTAGTAGGCTAAACAAGTTCAGAGCCCAAGTGTTTGTGGTTCGTTTGAGAGGTTACCAGTGGGAGATGAGGACCAGCAAGAGCTTTCAGGGCTGGCACCTTTAGTGTAGGAGCAATCGCTGGACGTTCGCAATGTCGGTGTTGAGCTCTGGCCAGATTGAGCAGGAGAGGCTGTGTACGTTGGAAGTTTTAGTAGGCTAAACAAGTTCAGAGCCCAAGTGTTTGTGGTTCGTTTGAGAGGTTCCCAGTGGGAGATGAGGACCAGCAAGAGCTTTCAGGGCTGGCACCTTTAGTGTAGGAGCAATCGCTGGACGTTCGCAATGTCGGTGTTGAGCTCTGGCCAGATTGAGCAGGAGAGGCTGTGTACGTTGGAAGTTTTAGTAGGCTAAACAAGTTCAGAGCCCAAGTGTTTGCGGTTCGTTTGAGAGGTTACCAGTGGGAGATGAGGACAAGCAAGAGCTTTCAGGGCTGGCACCTTTAGTGTAGGAACAATCCCTGGACGTTCAGAATTTCGGAGTTGAATTTTGGCCAGATTGAGCAGGAGAGGCTGTGTACGTTGGAAGTTTTAGTAGGCTAAACAAGTTCAGAGCCCAAGTGTTTGTGGTTCGTTTGAGAGGTTACCAGTGGGAGATGAGGACCAGCAAGAGCTTTCAGGGCTGGCACCTTTAGTGTAGGAGCAATCCCTGGACGTTCGCAATGTCGGTGTTGAGCTCTGGCCAGATTGAGCAGGAGAGGCTGTGTACGTTGGAAGTTTTAGTAGGCTAAACAAGTTCAGAGCCCAAGTGTTTGTGGTTCGTTTGAGAGGTTACCAGTGGGAGATGAGGACCAGCAAGAGCTTTCAGGGCTGGCACCTTTAGTGTAGGAGTAATCGCTGGACGTTCGCAATGTTGGTGTTGAGCTCTGGCCAGATTGAGCAGGAGAGGCTGTGTACGTTGGAAGTTTTAGTAGGCTAAACAAGTTCAGAGCCCAAGTGTTTGTGGTTCGTTTGAGAGGTTACCAGTGGGAGATGAGGACCAGCAAGAGCTTTCAGGGCTGGCACCTTTAGTGTAGGAGCAATCGCTGGACGTTCGCAATGTCGGTGTTGAGCTCTGGGCAGATTGAGCAGGAGAGGCTGTGTACGTTGGAAGTTTTAGTAGGCTAAACAAGTTCAGAGCCCAAGTGTTTGCGGTTCGTTTGAGAGGTTACCAGTGGGAGATGAGGACCAGCAAGAGCTTTCAGGGCTGGCACCTTTAGTGTAGGAGCAATCGCTGGACGTTCGCAATGTCGGTGTTGAGCTCTGGCCAGATTGAGCAGGGGAGGCTGTGTACGTTGGAAGTTTTAGTAGGCTAAACAAGTTGAGAGCCCAAGTGTTTGTGGTTCGTTTGAGAGGTTACCAGTGGGAGATGAGGACCAGCAAGAGCTTTCAGGGCTGGCACCTTTAGTGTAGGAGCAATTGCTGGACGTTCGCAATGTCGGTGTTGAGCTCTGGCCAGATTGAGCTGGAGAGGCTGTGTACGTTGGAAGTTTTAGTAGGCTAAACAAGTTCAGAGCCCAAGTGTTTGCGGTTCGTTTGAGAGGTTTCCAGTGGGAGATGAGGACCAGCAAGAGCTTTCCGGGCTGGCACCTTTAGTGTAGGAGCAATCCCTGGACGTTCACAATTTCGGAGTTGAATTTTGGCCAGATTGAGCAGGAGAGGCTGTGTACGTTGGAAGTTTTAGTAGGCTAAACAAGTTCAGAGCCCAAGTGTTTGTGGTTCGTTTGAGAGGTTACCAGTGGGAGATGAGGACCAGCAAGAGCTTTCAGGGCTGGCACCTTTAGTGTAGGAGCAATCGCTGGACGTTCGCAATGTCGGTGTTGAGCTCTGGCCAGATTGAGCAGGAGAGGCTGTGTACGTTGGAAGTTTTAGTAGGCTAAACAAGTTCAGAGCCCAAGTGTTTGTGGTTCGTTTGAGAGGTTCCCAGTGGGAGATGAGGACCAGCAAGAGCTTTCAGGGCTGGCACCTTTAGTGTAGGAGCAATCGCTGGACGTTCGCAATGTCGGAGTTGAGCTCTGGCCAGATTGAGCAGGAGAGGCTGTGTACGTTGGAAGTTTTAGTAGGCTAAACAAGTTCAGAGCCCAAGTGTTTGCGGTTCGTTTGAGAGGTTACCAGTGGGAGATGAGGACAAGCAAGAGCTTTCAGGGCTGGCACCTTTAGTGTAGGAACAATCCCTGGACGTTCAGAATTTCGGAGTTGAATTTTGGCCAGATTGAGCAGGAGAGGCTCTGTACGTTGGAAGTTTTAGTAGGCTAAACAAGTTCAGAGCCCAAGTGTTTGTGGTTCGTTTGAGAGGTTACCAGTGGGAGATGAGGACCAGCAAGAGCTTTCAGGGCTGGCACCTTTAGTGTAGGAGCAATCGCTGGACGTTCGCAATGTCGGTGTTGAGCTCTGGCCAGATTGAGCAGGAGAGGCTGTGTACGTTGGAAGTTTTAGTAGGCTAAACAAGTTGAGAGCCCAAGTGTTTGTGGTTCGTTTGAGAGGTTACCAGTGGGAGATGAGGACCAGCAAGAGCTTTCAGGGCTGGCACCTTTAGTGTAGGAGCAATCGCTGGACGTTCGCAATGTTGGTGTTGAGCTCTGGCCAGATTGAGCAGGAGAGGCTGTGTACGTTGGAAGTTTTAGTAGGCTAAACAAGTTCAGAGCCCAAGTGTTTGTGGTTCGTTTGAGAGGTTACCAGTGGGAGATGAGGACCAGCAAGAGCTTTCAGGGCTGGCACCTTTAGTGTAGGAGCAATCGCTGGACGTTCGCAATGTCGGTGTTGAGCTCTGGCCAGATTGAGCAGGAGAGGCTGTGTACGTTGGAAGTTTTAGTAGGCTAAACAAGTTCAGAGCCCAAGTGTTTGTGGTTCGTTTGAGAGGTTACCAGTGGGAGATGAGGACCAGCAAGAGCTTTCAGGGCTGGCACCTTTAGTGTAGGAGCAATCGCTGGACGTTCGCAATGTCGGTGTTGAGCTCTGGCCAGATTGAGCAGGGGAGGCTGTGTACGTTGGAAGTTTTAGTAGGCTAAACAAGTTGAGAGCCCAAGTGTTTGTGGTTCGTTTGAGAGGTTACCAGTGGGAGATGAGGACCAGCAAGAGCTTTCAGGGCTGGCACCTTTAGTGTAGGAGCAATCGCTGGACGTTCGCAATGTCGGTGTTGAGCTCTGGCCAGATTGAGCTGGAGAGGCTGTGTACGTTGGAAGTTTTAGTAGGCTAAACAAGTTCAGAGCCCAAGTGTTTGCGGTTCGTTTGAGAGGTTACCAGTGGGAGATGAGGACCAGCAAGAGCTTTCAGGGCTGGCACCTTTAGTGTAGGAGCAATCCCTGGACGTTCACAATTTCGGAGTTGAATTTTGGCCAGATTGAGCAGGAGAGGCTGTGTACGTTGGAAGTTTTAGTAGGCTAAACAAGTTGAGAGCCCAAGTGTTTGTGGTTCGTTTGAGAGGTTACCAGTGGGAGATGAGGACCAGCAAGAGCTTTCAGGGCTGGCACCTTTAGTGTAGGAGCAATCGCTGGACGTTCGCAATGTCGGTGTTGAGCTCTGGCCAGATTGAGCAGGAGAGGCTGTGTACGTTGGAAGTTTTAGTAGGCTAAACAAGTTCAGAGCCCAAGTGTTTGTGGTTCGTTTGAGAGGTTACCAGTGGGAGATGAGGAGCAGCAAGAGCTTTCAGGGCTGGCACCTTTAGTGTAGGAGCAATCGCTGGACGTTCGCAATTTCGGTGTTGAGCTCTGGCCAGATTGAGCAGGAGAGGCTGTGTACGTTGGAAGTTTTAGTAGGCTAAACAAGTTCAGAGCCCAAGTGTTTGTGGTTCGTTTGAGAGGTTAGCAGTGGGAGATGAGGACCAGCAAGAGCTTTCAGGGCTGGCACCTTTAGTGTAGGAGCAATCGCTGGACGTTCGCAATGTTGGTGTTGAGCTCTGGCCAGATTGAGCAGGAGAGGCTGTGTACGTTGGAAGTTTTAGTAGGCTAAACAAGTTCAGAGGCCAAGTGTTTGTGGTTCGTTTGAGAGGTTACCAGTGGGAGATGAGGACCAGCAAGAGCTTTCAGGGCTGGCACCTTTAGTGTAGGAGCAATCGCTGGACGTTCGCAATGTCGGTGTTGAGCTCTGGCCAGATTGAGCAGGAGAGGCTGTGTACGTTGGAAGTTTTAGTAGGCTAAACAAGTTCAGAGCCCAAGTGTTTGTGGTTCGTTTGAGAGGTTACCAGTGGGAGATGAGGACCAGCAAGAGCTTTCAGGGCTGGCACCTTTAGTGTAGGAGCAATCGCTGGACGTTCGCAATGTCGGTGTTGAGCTCTGGCCAGATTGAGCAGGAGAGGCTGTGTACGTTGGAAGTTTTAGTAGGCTAAACAAGTTCAGAGCCCAAGTGTTTGTGGTTCGTTTGAGAGGTTACCAGTGGGAGATGAGGACCAGCAAGAGCTTTCAGGGCTGGCACCTTTAGTGTAGAGCAATCCCTGGACGTTCGCAATTTCGGTGTTGAGCTCTGGCCAGATTGAGCAGGAGAGGCTGTGTACGTTGGAAGTTTTAGTAGGCTAAACAAGTTCAGAGGCCAAGTGTTTGTGGTTCGTTTGAGAGGTTCCCAGTGGGAGATGAGGACCAGCAAGAGCTTTCAGGGCTGGCACCTTTAGTGTAGGAGCAATCGCTGGACGTTCGCAATGTCGGTGTTGAGCTCTGGCCAGATTGAGCAGGAGAGGCTGTGTACGTTGGAAGTTTTAGTAGGCTAAACAAGTTCAGAGCCCAAGTGTTTGTGGTTCGTTGAGAGGTTCCCAGTGGGAGATGAGGACCAGCAAGAGCTTTCAGGCTGGCACCTTTAGTGTAGGAGCAATCGCTGGACGTTCGCAATTTCGGTGTTGAGCTCTGGCCAGATTGAGCAGGAGAGGCTGTGTACGTTGGAAGTTTTAGTAGGCTAAACAAGTTCAGAGCCCAAGTGTTTGTGGTTCGTTTGAGAGGTTACCAGTGGGAGATGAGGACCAGCAAGAGCTTTCAGGGCTGGCACATTTAGTGTAGGAGCAATCCTTGGACGTTCGCAATTTCGGTGTTGAGCTCTGGCCAGATTGAGCAGGAGAGGCTGTGTACGTTGGAAGTTTTAGTAGGCTAAACAAGTTCAGAGCCCAAGTGATTGTGGTTCGTTTGAGAGGTTACCAGTGGGAGATGAGGACAGCAAGAGCTTTCAGGGCTGGCACCTTTAGTGTAGGAGCAATCGCTGACGTTCGCAATTTCGTTGGTGAATTTTGGCCAGATTGAGCAGGAGAGGCTGTGTACGTTGGAAGTTTTAGTAGGCTAAACAAGTTCAGAGCCCAAGTGTTTGTGGTTCGTTTTGAGAGGTTACCAGTGGGAGATGAGGACCAGCAAGAGCTTTCAGGGCTGGCACCTTTAGTGTAGGAGCAATCGCTGGACGTTCGCAATTTCGGTGTTGAGCTCTGGCCAGATTGAGCAGGAGAGGCTGTGTACGTTGGAAGTTTTAGTAGGCGAAACAAGTTCAGAGCCCAAGTGTTTGTGGTTCGTTTGAGAGGTTACCAGTGGGAGATGAGGACCAGCAAGAGCTTTCAGGGCTGGCACCTTTAGTGTAGGAGCAATCCTGGACGTTCGCAATGTCGGTGTTGAGCTCTGGCCAGATTGAGCAGGAGAGGCTGTGTACGTTGGAAGTTTTAGTAGGCTAAACAAGTTCGGAGCCCAAGTGTTTGTGGTTCGTTTGAGAGGTTACCAGTGGGAGATGAGGACCAGCAAGAGCTTTCAGGGCTGGCACCTTTAGTGTAGGAGCAATCCTGGACGTTCGCAATTTCGGTGTTGAGCTCTAGCCAGATTGAGCAGGAGAGGCTGTGTACGTTGGAAGTTTTAGTAGGCTAAACAAGTTCAGAGCCAAATGTTTGTGGTTCGTTTGAGAGGTTACCAGTGGGAGATGAGGACCAGCAAGAGCTTTCAGGGCTGGCACTTTAGTGTAGGAGCAATCGCTGACGTTCGCAATGTCGGTGTTGAGCTCTGGCCAGATTGAGCAGGAGAGGCTGTGTACGTTGGAAGTTTTAGTAGGCTAAACAAGTTCAGAGCCCAAGTGTTTGTGGTTCGTTTGAGAGGTTCCAGTGGGAGATGAGGACCAGCAAGAGCTTTCAGGGCTGGCACCTTTAGTGTAGGAGCAATCGCTGGACGTTCGCAATGTCGGTGTTGAGCTCTGGCCAGATTGAGCAGGAGAGGCTGTGTACGTTGGAAGTTTTAGCAGCCTAAACAAGTTCAGAGCCCAAGTGTTTGTGGTTCGTTTGAGAGGTTACCAGTGGGAGATGAGGACCAGCAAGAGCTTTCAGGGCTGGCACCTTTAGTGTAGGAGCAATCGCTGGACGTTCGCAATGTCGGTGTTGAGCTCTGGCCAGATTGAGCAGGAGAGGCTGTGTACGTTGGAAGTTTTAGTAGGCTAAACAAGTTCAGAGGCCAAGTGTTTGCGGTTCGTTTGAGAGGTTACCAGTGGGAGATGAGGACAAGCAAGAGCTTTCAAGGCTGGCACCTTTAGTGTAGGAGCAATCCCTGGACGTTCACAATTTCGGAGTTGAATTTTGGCCAGATTGAGCAGGAGAGGCTGTGTACGTTGGAAGTTTTAGTAGGCTAAACAAGTTCAGAGCCCAAGTGTTTGTGGTTCGTTTGAGAGGTTACCAGTGGGAGATGAGGACCAGCAAGAGCTTTCAGGGCTGGCACCTTTAGTGTAGGAGCAATCGCTGGACGTTCGCAATGTCGGTGTTGAGCTCTGGCCAGATTGAGCAGGAGAGGCTGTGTACGTTGGAAGTTTAGTAGGCTAAACAAGTCAGAGCCCAAGTGTTTGTGGTTCGTTTGAGAGGTTACCAGTGGGAGATGAGGACCAGCAAGAGCTTTCAGGGCTGGCACCTTTAGTGTAGGAGCAATCCCTGGACGTTCGCAATTTCGGTGTTGAGCTCTGGCCAGATTGAGCAGGAGAGGCTGTGTACGTTGGAAGTTTTAGTAGGCTAAACAAGTTCAGAGCCCAAGTGTTTGTGGTTCGTTTGAGAGGTTACCAGTGGGAGATGAGGACCAGCAAGAGCTTTCCGGGCTGGCACCTTTAGTGTAGGAGCAATCGCTGGACGTTCGCAATGTCGGTGTTGAGCTCTGGCCAGATTGAGCAGGAGAGGCTGTGTACGTTGGAAGTTTTAGTAGGCTAAACAAGTTCAGAGGCCAAGTGTTTGTGGTTCGTTTGAGAGGTTACCAGTGGGAGATGAGGACCAGCAAGAGCTTTCAGGGCTGGCACCTTTAGTGTAGGAGCAATCGCTGGACGTTCGCAATGTCGGTGTTGAGCTCTGGCCAGATTGAGCAGGAGAGGCTGTGTACGTTGGAAGTTTTAGTAGGCTAAACAAGTTCAGAGCCCAAGTGTTTGCGGTCGTTTGAGAGGTTACCAGTGGGAGATGAGGACAAGCAAGAGCTTTCAGGGCTGGCACCTTTAGTGTAGGAACTATCCCTGGACGTTCACAATTTCGGAGTTGAATTTTGGCCAGATTGAGCAGGAGAGGCTCTGTACGTTGGAAGTTTTAGTAGGCTAAACAAGTTCAGAGCCCAAGTGTTTGTGGTTTGTTTGAGAGGTTACCAGTGGGAGATGAGGACCAGCAAGAGCTTTCAGGGCTGGCACCTTTAGTGTAGGAGCAATCGCTGGACGTTCGCAATGTTGGTGTTGAGCTCTGGCCAGATTGAGCAGGAGAGGCTGTGTACGTTGGAAGTTTTAGTAGGCTAAACAAGTTCAGAGCCCAAGTGTTTGTGGTTCGTTTGAGAGGTTACCAGTGGGAGATGAGGACCAGCAAGAGCTTTCAGGGCTGGCACCTTTAGTGTAGGAGCAATCGCTGGACGTTCGCAATGTCGGTGTTGAGCTCTGGGCAGATTGAGCAGGAGAGGCTGTGTACGTTGGAAGTTTTAGTAGGCTAAACAAGTTCAGAGCCCAAGTGTTTGTGGTTCGTTTGAGAGGTTACCAGTGGGAGATGAGGACCAGCAAGAGCTTTCAGGGCTGGCACCTTTAGTGTAGGAGCAATCGCTGGACGTTCGCAATGTCGGTGTTGAGCTCTGGGCAGATTGGAGCAGGAGAGGCTGTGTACGTTGGAAGTTTTAGTAGGCTAAACAAGTTCAGAGCCCAAGTGTTTGTGGTTCGTTTGAGAGGTTACCAGTGGGAGATGAGGACCAGCAAGAGCTTTCAGGGCTGGCACCTTTAGTGTAGGAGCAATCGCTGGACGTTCGCAATGTCTCGGTGTTGAGCTCTGGGCAGATTGAGCAGGAGAGGCTGTGTACGTTGGAAGTTTTAGTAGGCTAAACAAGTTCAGAGCCCAAGTGTTTGTGGTTCGTTTGAGAGGTTACCAGTGGGAGATGAGGACCAGCAAGAGCTTTCAGGGCTGCACCTTTAGTGTAGGAGCAATCGCTGGACGTTCGCAATGTCGGTGTTGAGCTCTGTC
Organism: Gavia stellata; assembly: GCF_030936135.1. Taxonomy (NCBI): domain Eukaryota; kingdom Metazoa; phylum Chordata; class Aves; order Gaviiformes; family Gaviidae; genus Gavia; species Gavia stellata. The sequence goes on from NW_026777162.1 coordinate 33,214, forward strand.
CAGATTGAGCAGGGGAGGCTGTGTACGTTGGAAGTTTTAGTAGGCTAAACAAGTGAGAGCCCAAGTGTTTGTGGTTCGTTTGAGAGGTTACCAGTGGGAGATGAGGACCAGCAAGAGCTTTCAGGGCTGGCACCTTTAGTGTAGGAGCAATCGCTGGACGTTCGCAATGTCGGTGTTGAGCTCTGGCCAGATGAGCAGGAGAGGCTGTGTACGTTGGAAGTTTTAGTAGGCTAAACAAGTTCAGAGCCAAGTGTTTGCGGTTCGTTTGAGAGGTTACCAGTGGGAGATGAGGACCAGCAAGAGCTTTCAGGGCTGGCACCTTTAGTGTAGGAGCAATCCCTGGACGTTCACAATTTCGGAGTTGAATTTTGGCCAGATTGAGCAGGAGAGGCTGTGTACGTTGGAAGTTTTAGTAGGCTAAACAAGTTGAGAGCCCAAGTGTTTGTGGTTCGTTTGAGAGGTTACCAGTGGGAGATGAGGACCAGCAAGAGCTTTCAGGGCTGGCACCTTTAGTGTAGGAGCAATCGCTGGACGTTCGCAATGTCGGTGTTGAGCTCTGGCCAGATTGAGCAGGAGAGGCTGTGTACGTTGGAAGTTTTAGTAGGCTAAACAAGTTCAGAGCCCAAGTGTTTGTGGTTCGTTGAGAGGTTCCAGTGGGAGATGAGGAGCAGCAAGAGCTTTCAGGGCTGGCACCTTTAGTGTAGGAGCAATCGCTGGGACGTTCGCAATTTCGGTGTTGAGCTCTGGCCAGATTGAGCAGGAGAGGCTGTGTACGTTGGAAGTTTTAGTAGGCTAAACAAGTTCAGAGCCAAGTGTTTGTGGTTCGTTTGAGAGGTTAGCAGTGGAGATGAGGACCAGCAAGAGCTTTCAGGGCTGGCACCTTTAGTGTAGGAGCAATCGCTGGACGTTCGCAATTTCGGTGTTGAGCTCTGGCCAGATTGAGCAGGAGAGGCTGTGTACGTTGGAAGTTTTAGTAGGCGAAACAAGTTCAGAGGCCAAGTGTTTGTGGTTCGTTTGAGAGGTTACCAGTGGGAGATGAGGACCAGCAAGAGCTTTCAGGGCTGGCACCTTTAGTGTAGGAGCAATCGCTGGACGTTCGCAATGTCGGTGTTGAGCTCTGGCCAGATTGAGCAGGGGAGAGGCTGTGTACGTTGGAAGTTTTAGTAGGCTAAACAAGTTCAGAGCCCAAGTGTTTGTGGTTCGTTTGAGAGGTTACCAGTGGGAGATGAGGACCAGCAAGAGCTTTCAGGGCTGGCACCTTTAGTGTAGGAGCAATCGCTGGACGTTCGCAATGTCGGTGTTGAGCTCTGCCAGATTGAGCAGGAGAGGCTGTGTACGTTGGAAGTTTTAGTAGGCTAAACAAGTTCAGAGCCCAAGTGTTTGTGGTTCGTTTGAGAGGTTCCCAGTGGGAGATGAGGACCAGCAAGAGCTTTCAGGGCTGGCACCTTTAGTGTAGGAGCAATCCCTGGACGTTCGCAATTTCGGTGTTGAGCTCTGGCCAGATTGAGCAGGAGAGGCTGTGTACGTTGGAAGTTTTAGTAGGCTAAACAAGTTCAGAGGCCAAGTGTTTGTGGTTCGTTTGAGAGGTTAGCAGTGGGAGATGAGGACCAGCAAGAGCTTTCAGGGCTGGCACCTTTAGTGTAGGAGCAATCGCTGGACGTTCGCAATGTCGGTGTTGAGCTCTGGCCAGATGAGCAGGAGAGGCTGTGTACGTTGGAAGTTTTAGTAGGCTAAACAAGTTCAGAGCCCAAGTGTTTGTGGTTCGTTTGAGAGGTTACCAGTGGGAGATGAGGACCAGCAAGAGCTTTCAGGGCTGGCACCTTTAGTGTAGGAGCATCGCTGGACGTTCGCAATGTCGGTGTTGAGCTCTGGCCAGATTGAGCAGGAGAGGCTGTGTACGTTGGAAGTTTTAGTAGGCTAAACAAGTTCAGAGCCCAAGTGTTTGTGGTTCGTTTGAGAGGTTACCAGTGGGAGATGAGGACCAGCAAGAGCTTTCAGGGCTGGCACCTTTAGTGTAGGAGCAATCGCTGGACGTTCGCAATTTCGGTGTTGAGCTCTGGCCAGATTGAGCAGGAGAGGCTGTGTACATTGGAAGTTTTAGTAGGCTAAACAAGTTCAGAGCCCAAGTGTTTGTGGTTCGTTTGAGAGGTTACCAGTGGGAGATGAGGACCAGCAAGAGCTTTCAGGCTGGCACCTTTAGTGTAGGAGCAATCGCTGGACGTTCGCAATGTCGGTGTTGAGCTCTGCCAGATTGAGCAGGAGAGGCTGTGTACGTTGGAAGTTTTAGTAGGCTAAACAAGTTCAGAGCCCAAGTGTTTGTGGTTCGTTTGAGAGGTTACCAGTGGGAGATGAGGACAGCAGAGCTTTCAGGGCTGGCACCTTTAGTGTAGGAGCAATCGCTGGACGTTCGCAATTTCGTTGGTGAATTTTGGCCAGATTGAGCAGGAGAGGCTGTGTACGTTGGAAGTTTTAGTAGGCTAAACAAGTTCAGAGCCCAAGTGTTTGTGGTTCGTTTGAGAGGTTAGCAGTGGGAGATGAGGACCAGCAAGAGCTTTCAGGGCTGGCACCTTTAGTGTAGGAGGAATCCTTGGACGTTCGCAATTTCGGTGTTGAGCTCTGGCCAGATTGAGCAGGAGAGGCTCGTGTACGTTGGAAGTTTTAGTAGGCTAAACAAGTTCAGAGCCCAAGTGTTTGTGGTTCGTTTGAGAGGTTACCAGTGGGAGATGAGGACCAGCAAGAGCTTTCAGGGCTGGCACCTTTAGTGTAGGAGCAATCCTTGGACGTTCGCAATTTCGGTGTTGAGCTCTGGCCAGATTGAGCAGGAGAGGCTGTGTACGTTGGAAGTTTTAGTAGGCTAAACAAGTTCGGAGCCCAAGTGTTTGTGGTTCGTTTGAGAGGTACCAGTGGGAGATGAGGACCAGCAAGAGCTTTCAGGGCTGGCACCTTTAGTGTAGGAGCAATCGCTGGACGTTCGCAATTTCGTTGGTGAATTTTGGCCAGATTGAGCAGGAGAGGCTGTGTACGTTGGAAGTTTTAGTAGGCTAAACAAGTTCAGAGCCCAAGTGTTGTGGTTTGTTGAGAGGTTACCAGTGGGAGATGAGGACCAGCAAGAGCTTTCCGGGCTGGCACCTTTAGTGTAGGAGCAATCGCTGGACGTTCGCAATTTCGGTGTTGAGCTCTGGCCAGATTGAGCAGAGAGGCTGTGTACGTTGGAAGTTTTAGTAGGCTAAACAAGTCGGAGCCCAAGTGTTTGTGGTTCGTTTGAGAGGTTAGCAGTGGGAGATGAGGAGCAGCAAGAGCTTTCAGGGCTGGCACCTTTAGTGTAGGAGCAATCGCTGGACGTTCGCAATTTCGGTGTTGAGCTCTAGCCAGATTGAGCAGGAGAGGCTGTGTACGTTGGAAGTTTTAGTAGGCTAAACAAGTTCAGAGGCAAGTGTTTGCGGTTCGTTTGAGAGGTTACCAGTGGGAGATGAGGACAAGCAAGAGCTTTCAAGGCTGGCACCTTTAGTGTAGGAGCAATCCCTGGACGATTTAGTGTAGGAGCAATCCCTGGACGTTCACAATTTCGGAGTTGAATTTTGGCCAGATTGAGCAGGAGAGGCTGTGTACGTTGGAAGTTTTAGTAGGCTAAACAAGTTCAGAGCCCAAGTGTTTGTGGTTCGTTTGAGAGGTTACCAGTGGGAGATGAGGACCAGCAAGAGCTTTCAGGGCTGGCACCTTTAGTGTAGGAGCAATCGCTGGACGTTCGCAATGTCGGTGTTGAGCTCTGGCCAGATTGAGCAGGAGAGGCTGTGTACGTTGGAAGTTTTAGTAGGCTAAACAAGTTCAGAGCCCAAGTGTTTGTGGTTCGTTTGAGAGGTTACCAGTGGGAGATGAGGACCAGCAAGAGCTTTCAGGGCTGGCACCTTTAGTGTAGGAGCAATCCCTGGACGTTCGCAATTTCGGTGTTGAGCTCTGGCCAGATTGAGCAGGAGAGGCTGTGTACGTTGGAAGTTTTAGTAGGCTAAACAAGTTCAGAGCCCAAGTGTTTGTGGTTCGTTTGAGAGGTTACCAGTGGGAGATGAGGACCAGCAAGAGCTTTCCGGGCTGGCACCTTTAGTGTAGGAGCAATCGCTGGACGTTCGCAATGTCGGTGTTGAGCTCTGGCCAGATTGAGCAGGAGAGGCTGTGTACGTTGGAAGTTTTAGTAGGCTAAACAAGTTCAGAGCCCAAGTGTTTGTGGTTCGTTTGAGAGGTTACCAGTGGGAGATGAGGACCAGCAAGAGCTTTCAGGGCTGGCACCTTTAGTGTAGGAGCAATCGCTGGACGTTCGCAATGTCGGTGTTGAGCTCTGGCCAGATTGAGCAGGAGAGGCTGTGTACGTTGGAAGTTTTAGTAGGCTAAACAAGTTCAGAGCCCAAGTGTTTGCGGTTCGTTTGAGAGGTTACCAGTGGGAGATGAGGACAAGCAAGAGCTTTCAGGGCTGGCACCTTTAGTGTAGGAACAATCCCTGGACGTTCACAATTTCGGAGTTGAATTTTGGCCAGATTGAGCAGGAGAGGCTCTGTACGTTGGAAGTTTTAGTAGGCTAAACAAGTTCAGAGCCCAAGTGTTTGTGGTTCGTTTGAGAGGTTCCCAGTGGGAGATGAGGACCAGCAAGAGCTTTCAGGGCTGGCACCTTTAGTGTAGGAGCAATCGCTGGACGTTCGCAATGTCGGTGTTGAGCTCTGGGCAGATTGAGCAGGAGAGGCTGTGTACGTTGGAAGTTTTAGTAGGCTAAACAAGTTCAGAGCCCAAGTGTTTGTGGTTCGTTTGAGAGGTTACCAGTGGGAGATGAGGACCAGCAAGAGCTTTCAGGGCTGGCACCTTTAGTGTAGGAGCAATCGCTGGACGTTCGCAATGTCGGTGTTGAGCTCTGGGCAGATTGAGCAGGAGAGGCTGTGTACGTTGGAAGTTTTAGTAGGCTAAACAAGTTCAGAGCCCAAGTGTTTGTGGTTCGTTTGAGAGGTTACCAGTGGGAGATGAGGACCAGCAAGAGCTTTCAGGGCTGGCACCTTTAGTGTAGGAGCAATCGCTGGACGTTCGCAATGTCGGTGTTGAGCTCTGGGCAGATTGAGCAGGAGAGGCTGTGTACGTTGGAAGTTTTAGTAGGCTAAACAAGTTCAGAGCCCAAGTGTTTGTGGTTCGTTTGAGAGGTTACCAGTGGGAGATGAGGACCAGCAAGAGCTTTCAGGGCTGGCACCTTTAGTGTAGGAGCAATCGCTGGACGTTCGCAATGTCGGTGTTGAGCTCTGGGCAGATTGAGCAGGAGAGGCTGTGTACGTTGGAAGTTTTAGTAGGCTAAACAAGTTCAGAGGCCAAGTGTTTGTGGTTCGTTTGAGAGGTTACCAGTGGGAGATGAGGACCAGCAAGAGCTTTCAGGGCTGGCACCTTTAGTGTAGGAGCAATCGCTGGACGTTCGCAATGTCGGTGTTGAGCTCTGGCCAGATTGAGCAGGGGAGGCTGTGTACGTTGGAAGTTTTAGTAGGCTAAACAAGTTGAGAGCCCAAGTGTTTGTGGTTCGTTTGAGAGGTTACCAGTGGGAGATGAGGACCAGCAAGAGCTTTCAGGGCTGGCACCTTTAGTGTAGGAGCAATCGCTGGACGTTCGCAATGTCGGTGTTGAGCTCTGGCCAGATTGAGCAGGAGAGGCTGTGTACGTTGGAAGTTTTAGTAGGCTAAACAAGTTCAGAGCCCAAGTGTTTGCGGTTCGTTTGAGAGGTTACCAGTGGGAGATGAGGACCAGCAAGAGCTTTCAGGGCTGGCACCTTTAGTGTAGGAGCAATCCCTGGACGTTCACAATTTCGGAGTTGAATTTTGGCCAGATTGAGCAGGAGAGGCTGTGTACGTTGGAAGTTTTAGTAGGCTAAACAAGTTGAGAGCCCAAGTGTTTGTGGTTCGTTTGAGAGGTTACCAGTGGGAGATGAGGACCAGCAAGAGCTTTCAGGGCTGGCACCTTTAGTGTAGGAGCAATCGCTGGACGTTCGCAATGTCGGTGTTGAGCTCTGGCCAGATTGAGCAGGAGAGGCTGTGTACGTTGGAAGTTTTAGTAGGCTAAACAAGTTCAGAGCCCAAGTGTTTGTGGTTCGTTTGAGAGGTTCCCAGTGGGAGATGAGGAGCAGCAAGAGCTTTCAGGGCTGGCACCTTTAGTGTAGGAGCAATCGCTGGACGTTCGCAATTTCGGTGTTGAGCTCTGGCCAGATTGAGCAGGAGAGGCTGTGTACGTTGGAAGTTTTAGTAGGCTAAACAAGTTCAGAGCCCAAGTGTTTGTGGTTCGTTTGAGAGGTTACCAGTGGGAGATGAGGACCAGCAAGAGCTTTCAGGGCTGGCACCTTTAGTGTAGGAGCAATCGCTGGACGTTCGCAATTTCGGTGTTGAGCTCTGGCCAGATTGAGCAGGAGAGGCTGTGTACGTTGGAAGTTTTAGTAGGCGAAACAAGTTCAGAGCCCAAGTGTTTGTGGTTCGTTTGAGAGGTTACCAGTGGGAGATGAGGACCAGCAAGAGCTTTCAGGGCTGGCACCTTTAGTGTAGGAGCAATCGCTGGACGTTCGCAATTTCGTTGGTGAATTTTGGCCAGATTGAGCAGGAGAGGCTGTGTACGTTGGAAGTTTTAGTAGGCTAAACAAGTTCAGAGCCCAAGTGTTTGTGGTTCGTTTGAGAGGTTAGCAGTGGGAGATGAGGACCAGCAAGAGCTTTCAGGGCTGGCACCTTTAGTGTAGGAGGAATCATTGGACGTTCGCAATTTCGGTGTTGAGCTCTGGCCAGATTGAGCAGGAGAGGCTGTGTACGTTGGAAGTTTTAGTAGGCTAAACAAGTTCAGAGCCCAAGTGTTTGTGGTTCGTTTGAGAGGTTACCAGTGGGAGATGAGGACCAGCAAGAGCTTTCAGGGCTGGCACCTTTAGTGTAGGAGCAATCCTTGGACGTTCGCAATTTCGGTGTTGAGCTCTGGCCAGATTGAGCAGGAGAGGCTGTGTACGTTGGAAGTTTTAGTAGGCTAAACAAGTTCGGAGCCCAAGTGTTTGTGGTTCGTTTGAGAGGTTACCAGTGGGAGATGAGGACCAGCAAGAGCTTTCAGGGCTGGCACCTTTAGTGTAGGAGCAATCAATCGCTGGACGTTCGCAATATTCGTTGGTGAATTTTGGCCAGATTGAGCAGGAGAGGCTGTGTACGTTGGAAGTTTTAGTAGGCTAACAAGTTCAGAGCCCAAGTGTTTGTGGTTTGTTTGAGAGGTTACCAGTGGGAGATGAGGACCAGCAAGAGCTTTCCGGGCTGGCACCTTTAGTGTAGGAGCAATCGCTGGACGTTCGCAATTTCGGTGTTGAGCTCTGGCCAGATTGAGCAGAGAGAGGCTGTGTACGTTGGAAGTTTTAGTAGGCTAAACAAGTTCGGAGCCCAAGTGTTTGTGGTTCGTTTGAGAGGTTACCAGTGGGAGATGAGGACCGCAAGAGCTTTCAGGGCTGGCACCTTTAGTGTAGGAGCAATCGCTGGACGTTCGCAATTTCGGTGTTGAGCTCTAGCCAGATTGAGCAGGAGAGGCTGTGTACGTTGGAAGTTTTAGTAGGCTAAACAAGTTCAGAGGCCAAGTGTTTGCGGTTCGTTTGAGAGGTTACCAGTGGGAGATGAGGACAAGCAAGAGCTTTCAAGGCTGGCACCTTTAGTGTAGGAGCAATCCCTGGACGTTCACAATTTCGGAGTTGAATTTTGGCCAGATTGAGCAGGAGAGGCTGTGTACGTTGAAGTTTTAGTAGGCTAAACAAGTTCAGAGCCCAAGTGTTTGTGGTTCGTTTGAGAGGTTACCAGTGGGAGATGAGGACCAGCAAGAGCTTTCAGGGCTGGCACCTTTAGTGTAGAGCAATCGCTGGACGTTCGCAATGTCGGTGTTGAGCTCTGGCCAGATTGAGCAGGAGGAGGCTGTGTACGTTGGAAGTTTTAGTAGGCTAAACAAGTTCAGAGCCCAAGTGTTTGTGGTTCGTTTGAGAGGTTACCAGTGGGAGATGAGGACCAGCAAGAGCTTTCAGGGCTGGCACCTTTAGTGTAGGAGCAATCCCTGGACGTTCGCAATTTCGGTGTTGAGCTCTGGCCAGATTGAGCAGGAGAGGCTGTGTACGTTGGAAGTTTTAGTAGGCTAAACAAGTTCAGAGCCCAAGTGTTTGTGGTTCGTTTGAGAGGTTACCAGTGGGAGATGAGGACCAGCAAGAGCTTTCCGGGCTGGCACCTTTAGTGTAGGAGCAATCGCTGGACGTTCGCAATGTCGGTGTTGAGCTCTGGCCAGATTGAGCAGGAGAGGCTGTGTACGTTGGAAGTTTTAGTAGGCTAAACAAGTTCAGAGCCCAAGTGTTTGTGTTCGTTTGAGAGGTTACCAGTGGGAGATGAGGACCAGCAAGAGCTTTCAGGGCTGGCACCTTTAGTGTAGGAGCAATCGCTGGACGTTCGCAATGTCGGTGTTGAGCTCTGGCCAGATTGAGCAGGAGAGGCTGTGTACGTTGGAAGTTTTAGTAGGCTAAACAAGTTCAGAGCCCAAGTGTTTGCGGTTCGTTTGAGAGGTTACCAGTGGGAGATGAGGACAAGCAAGAGCTTTCAGGGCTGGCACCTTTAGTGTAGGAGCAATCCCTGGACGTTCACAATTTCGGAGTTGAATTTTGGCCAGATTGAGCAGGAGAGGCTCTGTACGTTGGAAGTTTTAGTAGGCTAAACAAGTTCAGAGCCCAAGTGTTTGTGGTTCGTTTGAGAGGTTACCAGTGGGAGATGAGGACCAGCAAGAGCTTTCAGGGCTGGCACCTTTAGTGTAGGAGCAATCGCTGGACGTTCGCAATGTCGGTGTTGAGCTCTGGCCAGATTGAGCAGGAGAGGCTGTGTACGTTGGAAGTTTTAGTAGGCTAAACAAGTTCAGAGCCCAAGTGTTTGTGGTTCGTTTGAGAGGTTACCAGTGGGAGATGAGGACCAGCAAGAGCTTTCAGGGCTGGCACCTTTAGTGTAGGAGCAATCGCTGGACGTTCGCAATGTCGGTGTTGAGCTCTGGGCAGATTGAGCAGGAGAGGCTGTGTACGTTGGAAGTTTTAGTAGGCTAAACAAGTTCAGAGCCCAAGTGTTTGTGGTTCGTTTGAGAGGTTACCAGTGGGAGATGAGGACCAGCAAGAGCTTTCAGGGCTGGCACCTTTAGTGTAGGAGCAATCGCTGGACGTTCGCAATGTCGGTGTTGAGCTCTGGGCAGATTGAGCAGGAGAGGCTGTGTACGTTGGAAGTTTTAGTAGGGCTAAACAAGTTCAGAGCCCAAGTGTTTGTGGTTCGTTTGAGAGGTTACCAGTGGGAGATGAGGACCAGCAAGAGCTTTCAGGGCTGGCACCTTTAGTGTAGGAGCAATCGCTGGACGTTCGCAATGTCGGTGTTGAGCTCTGGGCAGATTGAGCAGGAGAGGCTGTGTACGTTGGAAGTTTTAGTAGGCTAAACAAGTTCAGAGGCCAAGTGTTTGTGGTTCGTTGAGAGGTTACCAGTGGGAGATGAGGACCAGCAAGAGCTTTCAGGGCTGGCACCTTTAGTGTAGGAGCAATCGTCTGGACGTTCGCAATGTCGGTGTTGAGCTCTGGCCAGATTGAGCAGGGGAGGCTGTGTACGTTGAAGTTTTAGTAGGCTAAACAAGTTGAGAGCCCAAGTGTTTGTGGTTCGTTTGAGAGGTTACCAGTGGGAGATGAGGACCAGCAAGAGCTTTCAGGGCTGGCACCTTTTAGTGTAGGAGCAATCGCTGGACGTTCGCAATGTCGGTGTTGAGCTCTGGCCAGATTGAGCAGGAGAGGCTGTGTACGTTGGAAGTTTTAGTAGGCTAAACAAGTTCAGAGCCCAAGTGTTTGCGGTTCGTTTGAGAGGTTACCAGTGGGAGATGAGGACCAGCAAGAGCTTTCAGGGCTGGCACCTTTAGTGTAGGAGCAATCCCTGGACGTTCACAATTTCGGAGTTGAATTTTGGCCAGATTGAGCAGGAGAGGCTGTGTACGTTGGAAGTTTTAGTAGGCTAAACAAGTTGAGAGCCCAAGTGTTTGTGGTTCGTTTGAGAGGTTCCCAGTGGAGATAGGACAGCAAGAGCTTTCAGGGCTGGCACCTTTAGTGTAGGAGCAATCGCTGGACGTTCGCAATGTCGGTGTTGAGCTCTGGCCAGATTGAGCAGGAGAGGCTGTGTACGTTGGAAGTTTTAGTAGGCTAAACAAGTTCAGAGCCCCAAGTGTTTGTGGTTCGTTTGAGAGGTTCCCAGTGGGAGATGAGGAGCAGCAAGAGCTTTCAGGGCTGGCACCTTTAGTGTAGGAGCAATCGCTGGACGTTCGCAATTTCGGTGTTGAGCTCTGGCCAGATTGAGCAGGAGAGGCTGTGTACGTTGGAAGTTTTAGTAGGCTAAACAAGTTCAGAGCCAAGTGTTTGTGGTTCGTTTGAGAGGTTAGCAGTGGGAGATGAGGACCAGCAAGAGCTTTCAGGGCTGGCACCTTTAGTGTAGGAGCAATCGCTGGACGTTCGCAATGTCGGTGTTGAGCTCTGGCCAGATTGAGCAGGAGAGGCTGTGTACGTTGGAAGTTTTAGTAGGCTAAACAAGTTCAGAGCCCAAGTGTTTGCGGTTCGTTTGAGAGGTTACCAGTGGGAGATGAGGACCAGCAAGAGCTTTCAGGGCCTGGCACCTTTAGTGTAGGAGCAATCCCTGGACGTTCACAATTTCGGAGTTGAATTTTGGCCAGATTGAGCAGGAGAGGCTGTGTACGTTGGAAGTTTTAGTAGGCTAAGCAAGTTGAGAGCCCAAGTGTTTGTGGTTCGATTTGAGAGGTTACCAGTGGGAGATGAGGACCAGCAAGAGCTTTCCAGGGCTGGCACCTTTAGTGTAGGAGCAATCGCTGGACGTTCGCAATGTCGGTGTTGAGCTCTGGCCAGATTGAGCAGGAGAGGCTGTGTACGTTGGAAGTTTTAGTAGGCTAAACAAGTTCAGAGCCCAAGTGTTTGTGGTTCGTTTGAGAGGTTCCCAGTGGGAGATGAGGAGCAGCAAGAGCTTTCAGGGCTGGCACCTTTAGTGTAGGAGCAATCGCTGGACGTTCGCAATTTCGGTGTTGAGCTCTGGCCAGATTGAGCAGGAGAGGCTGTGTACGTTGGAAGTTTTAGTAGGCTAAACAAGTTCAGAGCCCAAGTGTTTGTGGTTCGTTTGAGAGGTTAGCAGTGGGAGATGAGGACCAGCAAGAGCCTTTCAGGGCTGGCACCTTTAGTGTAGGAGCAATCGCTGGACGTTCGCAATTTCGGTGTTGAGCTCTGGCCAGATTGAGCAGGAGAGGCTGTGTACGTTGGAAGTTTTAGTAGGCTAAACAAGTTCAGAGGCCAAGTGTTTTGTGGTTCATTTGATAGGTTACCAGTGGGAGATGAGGACCAGCAAGAGCTTTCAGGGCTGGCACCTTTAGTGTAGGAGCAATCGCCTGGACGTGTCGCAATGTCGGTGTTGAGCTCTGGCCAGATTGAGCAGGAGAGGCTGTGTACTTTGGAAGTTTTAGTAGGCTAAACAAGTTCAGAGCCAAGTGTTTGTGGTTCGTTTGAGAGGTTACCAGTGGGAGATGAGGACCAGCAAGAGCTTTCAGGGCTGGCACCTTTAGTGTCGGAGCAATCGCTGGAACGTTCGCAATGTCGGTGTTGAGCTCTGGCCAGATTGAGCAGGAGAGGCTGTGTACGTTGGAAGTTTTAGTAGGCTAAACAAGTTCAGAGCCCAAGTGTTTGTGGTTCGTTTGAGAGGTTCCCAGTGGGAGATGAGGACCAGCAAGAGCTTTCAGGGCTGGCACCTTTAGTGTAGGAGCAATCCCTGGACGTTCGCAATTTCGGTGTGGAGCTCTGGCCAGATTGAGCAGGAGAGGCTGTGTACGTTGGAAGTTTTAGTAGGCTAAACAAGTTCAGAGGCCAAGTGTTTGTGGTTCGTTTGAGAGGTTACCAGTGGGAGATGAGGACCAGCAAGAGCTTTCAGGGCTGGGCACCTTTAGTGTAGGAGCAATCGCTGGACGTTCGCAATGTCGGTGTTGAGCTCTGGCCAGATTGAGCAGGAGAGGCTGTGTACGTTGGAAGTTTTAGTAGGCTAAACAAGTTCAGAGCCCAAGTGTTTGTGGTTCGTTTGAGAGGTTACCAGTGGGAGATGAGGACCAGCAAGAGCTTTCAGGGCTGGCACCTTTAGTGTAGGAGCAATCCCTGGACGTTCGCAATGTCGGTGTTTGAGCTCTGGCCAGATTGAGCAGGAGAGGCTGTGTACGTTGGAAGTTTTAAGTAGGCTAAACAAGTTCAGAGCCCAAGTGTTTGTGGTTCGTTTGAGAGGTTACCAGTGGGAGATGAGGACCAGCAAGAGCTTTCAGGGCTGGCACCTTTAGTGTAGGAGCAATCGCTGGACGTTCGCAATTTCGGTGTTGAGCTCTGGGCCAGATTGAGCAGGAGAGGCTGTGTACATTGGAAGTTTTAGTAGGCTAAACAAGTTCAGAGCCCAAGTGTTTGTGGTTCGTTTGAGAGGTTACCAGTGGGAGATGAGGACCAGCAAGAGCTTTCAGGGCTGGCACCTTTAGTGTAGGAGCAATCGCTGGAACGTTCGCAATTTCGGTGTTGAGCTCTGGCCAGATTGAGCAGGAGAGGCTGTGTACGTTGGAAGTTTTAGTAGGCTAAACAAGTTCAGAGCCCAAGTGTTTGTGTTCGTTTGAGAGGTTAGCAGTGGGAGATGAGGACCAGCAAGAGCTTTCAGGGCTGGCACCTTTAGTGTAGGAGGAATCCTTGGACGTTCGCAATTTCGGTGTTGAGCTCTGGCCAGATTGAGCAGGAGAGGCTGTGTACGTTGGAAGTTTTAGTAGGCTAAACAAGTTCAGAGCCCAAGTGTTTGTGGTTCGTTTGAGAGGTTACCAGTGGGAGATGAGGACCAGCAAGAGCTTTCAGGGCTGGCACCTTTAGTGTAGGAGCAATCGCTGGACGTTCGCAATTTCGGTGTTGAGCTCTGGCCAGATTGAGCAGGAGAGGCTGTGTACGTTGGAAGTTTTAGTAGGCTAAACAAGTTCAGAGGCCAAGTGTTTGTGGTTCATTTGATAGGTTACCAGTGGGAGATGAGGACCAGCAAGAGCTTTCCAGGGCTGGCACCTTTAGTGTAGGAGCAATCGCTGGACGTTCGCAATGGTCGGTGTTGAGCTCTGGCCAGATTGAGCAGGAGAGGCTGTGTACGTTGGAAGTTTTAGTAGGCTAAACAAGTTCAGAGCCCAAGTGTTTGTGGTTCGTTTGAGAGGTTACCAGTGGGAGATGAGGACCAGCAAGAGCTTTCAGGGCTGGCACCTTTAGTGTAGGAGCAATCGCTGGACGTTCGCAATGTCGGTGTTGAGCTCTGGCCAGATTGAGCAGGAGAGGCTGTGTACGTTGGAAGTTTTAGTAGGCTAAACAAGTTCAGAGCCCAAGTGTTTGTGGTTCGTTTGAGAGGTTCCCAGTGGGAGATGAGGACCAGCAAGAGCTTTCAGGGCTGGCACCTTTAGTGTAGGAGCAATCCCTGGACGTTCGCAATTTCGGTGTGGAGCTCTGGCCAGATTGAGCAGGAGAGGCTGTGTACGTTGGAAGTTTTAGTAGGCTAAACAAGTTCAGAGGCCAAGTGTTTGTGGTTCGTTTGAGAGGTTACCAGTGGGAGATGAGGACCAGCAAGAGCTTTCAGGGCTGGCACCTTTAGTGTAGGAGCAATCGCTGGACGTTCGCAATGTCGGTGTTGAGCTCTGGCCAGATTGAGCAGGAGAGGCTGTGTACGTTGGAAGTTTTAGTAGGCTAAACAAGTTCAGAGCCCAAGTGTTTGTGGTTCGTTTGAGAGGTTACCAGTGGGAGATGAGGACCAGCAAGAGCTTTCAGGGCTGGCACCTTTAGTGTAGGAGCAATCCCTGGACGTTCGCAAATGTCGGTGTTGAGCTCTGGCCAGATTGAGCAGGAGAGGCTGTGTACGTTGGAAGTTTTAGTAGGCTAAACAAGTTCAGAGCCCAAGTGTTTGTGGTTCGTTTGAGAGGTTACCAGTGGGAGATGAGGACCAGCAAGAGCTTTCAGGGCTGGCACCTTTAGTGTAGGAGCAATCGCTGGACGTTCGCAATTTCGGTGTTGAGCTCTGGCCAGATTGAGCAGGAGAGGCTGTGTACATTGGAAGTTTTAGTAGGCTAAACAAGTTCAGAGCCCAAGTGTTTGTGGTTCGTTTGAGAGGTTACCAGTGGGAGATGAGGACCAGCAAGAGCTTTCAGGGCTGGCACCTTTAGTGTAGGAGCAATCGCTGGACGTTCGCAATTTCGGTGTTGAGCTCTGGCCAGATTGAGCAGGAGAGGCTGTGTACGTTGAAGTTTTAGTAGGCGAAACAAGTTCAGAGCCCAAGTGTTTGTGGTTCGTTTGAGAGGTTACCAGTGGGAGATGAGGACCAGCAAGAGCTTTCAGGGCTGGCACCTTTAGTGTAGGAGCAATCGCTGGAACGTTCGCAATTTCGGTTGGTGAATTTGGCCAGATTGAGCAGGAGAGGCTGTGTACGTTGGAAGTTTTAGTAGGCTAAACAAGTTCAGAGCCCAAGTGTTTGTGGTTCGTTTGAGAGGTTAGCAGTGGAGATGAGGACCAGCAAGAGCTTTCAGGGCTGGCACCTTTAGTGTAGGAGGAATCCTTGGACGTTCGCAATTTCGGTGTTGAGCTCTGGCCAGATTGAGCAGGAGAGGCTGTGTACGTTGGAAGTTTTAGTAGGCTAAACAAGTTCAGAGCCCAAGTGTTTGTGGTTCGTTTGAGAGGTTACCAGTGGGAGATGAGGACCAGCAAGAGCTTTCAGGGCTGGCACCTTTAGTGTAGGAGCAATCCCTGGACGTTCGCAATTTCGGTTGTTGAGCTCTGGCCAGATTGAGCAGGAGAGGCTGTGTACGTTGGAAGTTTTAGTAGGCTAAACAAGTTCGGGAGCCCAAAGTGTTTGTGGTTCGTTTGAGAGGTTACCAGTGGGAGATGAGGACCAGCAAGAGCTTTCAGGGCTGGCACCTTTAGTGTAGGAGCAATCGCTGGACGTTCGCAATTTCGTTGGTGAATTTTGGCCAGATTGAGCAGGAGAGGCTGTGTACGTTGGAAGTTTTAGTAGGCTAAACAAGTTCAGAGCCCAAGTGTTTGTGGTTTGTTTGAGAGGTTACCAGTGGGAGATGAGGACCAGCAAGAGCTTTCCGGGCTGGCACCTTTAGTGTAGGAGCAAATCGCTGGACGTTCGCAATTTCGGTGTTGAGCTCTGGCCAGATTGAGCAGGAGAGGCTGTGTACGTTGGAAGTTTTAGTAGGCGAAACAAGTTCAGAGCCCAAGTGTTTGTGGTTCGTTTGAGAGGTTACCAGTGGAGATGAGGATCAGCAAGAGCTTTCAGGGCTGGCACCTTTAGTGTAGGAGCAATCCCTGGACGTTCGCAATGTCGGTGTTGAGCTCTGGCCAGATTGAGCAGGAGAGGCTGTGTACGTTGGAAGTTTTAGTAGGCTAAACAAGTTCGGAGCCCAAGTGTTTGTGGTTCGTTTGAGAGGTTAGCAGTGGGAGATGAGGACCAGCAAGAGCTTTCAGGGCTGGCACCTTTAGTGTAGGAGCAATCCCTGGACGTTCGCAATTTCGGTGTTGAGCTCTAGCCAGATTGAGCAGGAGAGGCTGTGTACGTTGGAAGTTTTAGTAGGCTAAACAAGTTCAGAGGCCAAGTGTTTGTGGTTCGTTTGAGAGGTTACCAGTGGAGATGAGGACCAGCAAGAGCTTTCAGGGCTGGCACCTTTAGTGTAGGAGCAATCCCTGGACGTTCGCAATGTCGGTGTTGAGCTCTGGGCAGATTGAGCAGGAGAGGCTGTGTACGTTGGAAGTTTAGTAGGCTAAACAAGTTCAGAGAGCCCAAGTGTTTGTGGTTCGTTTGAGAGGTTACCAGTGGGAGATGAGGACCAGCAAGAGCTTTCAGGGCTGGCACCTTTAGTGTAGGAGCAATCGTGGACGTTCGCAATGTCGTTGTTGAGCTCTGGCAGATTGAGCAGGAGAGGCTGTGTACGTTGGAAGTTTTAGTAGGCTAAACAAGTTCAGAGCCCAAGTGTTTGCGGTTCGTTTGAGAGGTTACCAGTGGGAGATGAGGACAAGCAAGAGCTTTCAGGGCTGGCCACCTTTAGTGTAGGAGCAATCGCTGGACGTTCGCAATGTCGGTGTTGAGCTCTGGGCAGATTGAGCAGGAGAGGCTGTGTACGTTGGAAGTTTTAGTAGGCTAAACAAGTTCAGAGCCCAAGTGTTTGTGGTTCGTTTGAGAGGTTACCAGTGGGAGATGAGGACCAGCAAGAGCTTTCAGGGCTGGCACCTTTAGTGTAGGAGCAATCCCTGGACGTTCGTAATTTCGTTGGTGAATTTTGGCCAGATTGAGCAGGAGAGGCTGTGTACGTTGGAAGTTTTAGTAGGCTAAACAAGTTCAGAGCCCAAGTGTTTGTGGTTCGTTTGAGAGGTTACCAGTGGGAGATGAGGACCAGCAAGAGCTTTCAGGGCTGGCACCTTTAGTGTAGGAGCAATCGCTGGACATTCGCAATTTCGGTGTTGAGCTCTGGCCAGATTGAGCAGGAGAGGCTGTGTACGTTGGAAGTTTAGTAGGCTAAACAAGTTCAGAGCCCAAGTGTTTGTGGTTCGTTGAGAGGTTACCAGTGGGAGATGAGGACCAGCAAGAGCTTTCAGGGCTGGCACCTTTAGTGTAGGAGCAATCAGCTGGACGTTCGCAATTTCGGTGTTGAGCTCTGGCCAGATTGAGCAGGAGAGGCTGTGTACGTTGGAAGTTTTAGTAGGCGAAACAAGTTCAGAGCCCAAGTGTTTGTGGTTCGTTTGAGAGGTTACCAGTGGGAGATGAGGACCAGCAAGAGCTTTCAGGGCTGGCACCTTTAGTGTAGGAGCAATCGCTGGACGTTCGCAATTTCGTTGGTGAATTTTGGCCAGATTGAGCAGGAGAGGCTGTGTACGTTGGAAGTTTTAGCAGCCATAAACAAGTTCAGAGCCCAAGTGTTTGTGGTTCGTTTGAGAGGTTACCAGTGGGAGATGAGGACCAGCAAAGAGCTTTCCGGGCTGGCACCTTTAGTGTAGGAGCAATCGCTGGACGTTCGCAATTTCGGTGTTGAGCTCTGGCCAGATTGAGCAGGAGAGGCTGTGTACGTTGGAAGTTTTAGTAGGCGAAACAAGTTCAGAGCCCAAGTGTTTGTGGTTCGTTTGAGAGGTTACCAAGTGGGAGATGAGGATCAGCAAGAGCTTTCAGGGCTGGCACCTTTAGTGTAGGAGCAATCGCTGGACGTTCGCAATTTCGGTGTTGAGCTCTGGCCAGATTGAGCAGGAGAGGCTGTGTACGTTGGAAGTTTTAGTAGGCGAAACAAGTTCAGTAGCCCAAGTGTTTGTGGTTCGTTTGAGAGGTTACCAGTGGGAGATGAGGACCAGCAAGAGCTTTCAGGGCTGGCACCTTTAGTGTAGGAGCAATCGCTGGACGTTCGCAATTTCGTTGGTGAATTTTGGCAGATTGAGCAGGAGAGGCTGTGTACGTTGGAAGTTTTAGCAACAAGTTCAGAGCCCAAGTGTTTGTGGTTCGTTTGAGAGGTTACCAGTGGGAGATGAGGACCAGCAAGAGCTTTCCGGGCTGGCACCTTTAGTGTAGGAGCAATCGCTGGACGTTCGCAATTTCGGTGTTGAGCTCTGGCCAGATTGAGCAGGAGAGGCTGTGTACGTTGGAAGTTTTAGTAGGCTAAACAAGTTCGGAGCCCAAGTGTTTGTGGTTCGTTTGAGAGGTTAGCAGTGGGAGATGAGGACCAGCAAGAGCTTTCAGGGCTGGCACCTTTAGTGTAGGAGCAATCCCTGGACGTTCGCAATTTCGGTGTTGAGCTCTAGCCAGATTGAGCAGGAGAGGCTGTGTACGTTGGAAGTTTTAGTAGGCTAAACAAGTTCAGAGGCCAAGTGTTTGCGGTTCGTTTGAGAGGTTACCAGTGGGAGATGAGGACAAGCAAGAGCTTTCAAGGCTGGCACCTTTAGTGTAGGAGCAATCCCTGGACGTTCACAATTTCGGAGTTGAATTTTGGCCAGATTGAGCAGGAGAGGCTGTGTACGTTGGAAGTTTTAGTAGGCTAAACAAGTTCAGAGCCCAAGTGTTTGTGGTTCGTTTGAGAGGTTACCAGTGGGAGATGAGGACCAGCAAGAGCTTTCAGGGCTGGCACCTTTAGTGTAGGAGCAATCGCTGGACGTTCGCAATGTCGGTGTTGAGCTCTGGCCAGATTGAGCAGGAGAGGCTGTGTACGTTGGAAGTTTTAGTAGGCTAAACAAGTTCAGAGCCCAAGTGTTTGTGGTTCGTTTGAGAGGTTACCAGTGGGAGATGAGGACCAGCAAGAGCTTTCAGGGCTGGCACCTTTAGTGTAGGAGCAATCGCTGGACGTTCGCAATGTCGGTGTTGAGCTCTGGCCAGATTGAGCAGGAGAGGCTGTGTACGTTGGAAGTTTTAGTAGGCTAAACAAGTTCAGAGCCCAAGTGTTTGTGGTTCGTTTGAGAGGTTCCCAGTGGGAGATGAGGAGCAGCAAGAGCTTTCAGGGCTGGCACCTTTAGTGTAGGAGCAATCGCTGGACGTTCGCAATTTCGGTGTTGAGCTCTGGCCAGATTGAGCAGGAGAGGCTGTGTACGTTGGAAGTTTTAGTAGGCTAAACAAGTTCAGAGCCCAAGTGTTTGTGGTTCGTTTGAGAGGTTCCCAGTGGGAGATGAGGACCAGCAAGAGCTTTCCGGGCTGGCACCTTTAGTGTAGGAGCAATCGCTGGACGTTCGCAATGTCGGTGTTGAGCTCTGGCCAGATTGAGCAGGAGAGGCTGTGTACGTTGGAAGTTTTAGTAGGCTAAACAAGTTCAGAGGCCAAGTGTTTGTGGTTCGTTTGAGAGGTTACCAGTGGGAGATGAGGACCAGCAAGAGCTTTCAGGGCTGGCACCTTTAGTGTAGGAGCAATCGCTGGACGTTCGCAATGTCGGTGTTGAGCTCTGGCCAGATTGAGCAGGAGAGGCTGTGTACGTTGGAAGTTTTAGTAGGCTAAACAAGTTCAGAGCCCAAGTGTTTGCGGTTCGTTTGAGAGGTTACCAGTGGGAGATGAGGACAAGCAAGAGCTTTCAGGGCTGGCACCTTTAGTGTAGGAACAATCCCTGGACGTTCACAATTTCGGAGTTGAATTTTGGCCAGATTGAGCAGGAGAGGCTCTGTACGTTGGAAGTTTTAGTAGGCTAAACAAGTTCAGAGCCCAAGTGTTTGTGGTTCGTTTGAGAGGTTACCAGTGGGAGATGAGGACCAGCAAGAGCTTTCAGGGCTGGCACCTTTAGTGTAGGAGCAATCGCTGGACGTTCGCAATGTCGGTGTTGAGCTCTGGCCAGATTGAGCAGGAGAGGCTGTGTACGTTGGAAGTTTTAGTAGGCTAAACAAGTTCAGAGCCCAAGTGTTTGTGGTTCGTTTGAGAGGTTACCAGTGGGAGATGAGGACCAGCAAGAGCTTTCAGGGCTGGCACCTTTAGTGTAGGAGCAATCGCTGGACGTTCGCAATGTCGGTGTTGAGCTCTGGGCAGATTGAGCAGGAGAGGCTGTGTACGTTGGAAGTTTTAGTAGGCTAAACAAGTTCAGAGCCCAAGTGTTTGTGGTTCGTTTGAGAGGTTACCAGTGGGAGATGAGGACCAGCAAGAGCTTTCAGGGCTGGCACCTTTAGTGTAGGAGCAATCGCTGGACGTTCGCAATGTCGGTGTTGAGCTCTGGGCAGATTGAGCAGGAGAGGCTGTGTACGTTGGAAGTTTTAGTAGGCTAAACAAGTTCAGAGCCCAAGTGTTTGTGGTTCGTTTGAGAGGTTACCAGTGGGAGATGAGGACCAGCAAGAGCTTTCAGGGCTGGCACCTTTAGTGTAGGAGCAATCGCTGGACGTTCGCAATGTCGGTGTTGAGCTCTGGGCAGATTGAGCAGGAGAGGCTGTGTACGTTGGAAGTTTTAGTAGGCTAAACAAGTTCAGAGGCCAAGTGTTTGTGGTTCGTTTGAGAGGTTACCAGTGGGAGATGAGGACCAGCAAGAGCTTTCAGGGCTGGCACCTTTAGTGTAGGAGCAATCGCTGGACGTTCGCAATGTCGGTGTTGAGCTCTGGCCAGATTGAGCAGGGGAGGCTGTGTACGTTGGAAGTTTTAGTAGGCTAAACAAGTTGAGAGCCCAAGTGTTTGTGGTTCGTTTGAGAGGTTACCAGTGGGAGATGAGGACCAGCAAGAGCTTTCAGGGCTGGCACCTTTAGTGTAGGAGCAATCGCTGGACGTTCGCAATGTCGGTGTTGAGCTCTGGCCAGATTGAGCAGGAGAGGCTGTGTACGTTA
>NW_026777163.1:0-43462 GCF_030936135.1 Gavia stellata
TAGTGTAGGAGCAATCGCTGGACGTTCGCATTTTCGGTGTTGAGCTCTGGCCAGATTGAGCAGGAGAGGCTGTGTTACGTTGGAAGTTTTAGTAGGCTAAACAAGTTCAGAGCCCAAGTGTTTGTGGTTTCGTTTTGAGAGGTTACCAGTGGGGAGATGAGGACCAGCAAGAGCTTTCAGGGCTGGCACCTTTAGTGTAGGAGCAATCGCTGGACGTTCGCAATTTCGGTGTTGAGCTCTGGCCAGATTGAGCAGGAGAGGGCTGTGTACGTTGGAAGTTTTAGTAGGCTAAACAAGGTTCAGAGCCCCAAGTGTTTTGTGGTTCGTTTGAGAGGTTACCAGTGGGAGATGAGGACCAGCAAGAGCTTTCAGGGCTGGCACCTTTAGTGTAGGAGCAATCCCTGGACGTTCGCAATTCCGGTGTTGAGCTCTGGGCCAGATTGAGCAGGAGAGGCTGTGTACGTTGGAAGTTTTTAGTAGGCTAAACAAGTTCAGAGCCCAAGTGTTTGTGGTTCGTTTGAGAGGTTACCAGTGGGAGATGAGGACCAGCAAGAGCTTTCAGGGCTGGCACCTTTATGTGTAGGAGCAATCGCCGGAACGTTCGCATTTTCGGTGTTGAGCTCTGGCCAGATTGAGCAGGAGAGGTTGGGTACGTTGGAAGTTTTAGTAGGCTAAACAAGTTCAGAGCCCAAGTGTTTGTGGTTCGTTTGAGAGGTTACCAGTTGGGAGATGAGGGACCAGCAAGAGCTTTTCAGGGCTGGCACCTTTAGTGTAGGAGCAATCGCCGGACGTTCGCAATTTCGGTGTTGAATGTTTGGCCAGATTGAGCAGGAGAGGGCTGTGTACGTTGGAAGTTTTAGTAGCCAAAACAAGTTCAGAGCCCAAGTGTTTGTGGTTCGTTTGAGAGGTTACCAGTGGGAGATGAGGACCAGCAAGAGCTTTCAGGGCTGGCACCTTTAGTGTAGGAGCAATCGCCGGACGTTCGCAATTTCGGTGTTGAGCTCTGGCCAGATGAGCAGGAGAGGCTGTGTACGTTGGAAGTTTTAGTAGGCTAAACAAGTTCAGAGCCCAAGTGTTTGTGGTTCGTTTGAGAGGTTACCAGTGGGAGATGAGGACCAGCAAGAGCTTTCAGGGCTGGCATCTTTAGTGTATGGAGCAATCCCTGGACGTTCGCATTTCGGTGTTGAGCTCTGGCCAGATTGAGCAGGAGAGGCTGTGTACGTTGGAAGTTTTAGTAGGCTAAACAAGTTCAGGAGCCCAAGTGTTTGTGGTTCGTTTGAGAGGTTACCAGTGGGAGATGAGGACCAGCAAGAGCTTTCAGGGCTGGCACCTTTAGTGTAGGAGCAATCGCCGGACGTTCGCATTTTCGGTGTTGAGCTCTGGCCAGATTGAGCAGGAGAGGCTGTGTACGTTGGAAGTTTTAGTAGGCTAAAACAAGTTCAGAGCCCAAGTGTTTGTGGTTCGTTTGAGAGGTTACCAGTGGGAGATGAGGACCAGCAAGAGCTTTCAGGGCTGGCACCTTTAGTGTAGGAGCAATCGCCGGACGTTCGCATTTTCGGTGTTGAGCTCTGGCCAGATTTGAGCAGGACAGGCTGTGTACGTTGGAAGTTTTAGTAGGCTAAACAAGTTCAGAGCCCAAGTGTTTGTGGTTCGTTTGAGAGGTTACCAGTGGGAGATGAGGACCAGCAAGAGCTTTCAGGGGCTGGCACCTTTAGTGTGGGAGCAATCGCCGGACGTTCGCAATTTCGGTGTTGAGCTCTGGCCAGATTGAGCAGGAGAGGCTGTGTACGTTGGAAGTTTTAGTAGGCTAAACAAGTTCAGAGCCCAAGTGTTTGTGGTTCGTTTGAGAGGTTACCAGTGGGAGATGAGGACCAGCAAGAGCTTTCAGGGCTGGCACCTTTAGTGTAGGAGCAATCGCTGGACGTTCGCATTTTCGGTGTTGAGCTCTGGCCAGATTGAGCAGGAGAGGCTGTGTACGTTGGAAGTTTTAGTAGGCTAAACAAGTTCAGAGCCCAAGTGTTTGTGGTTCGTTTGAGAGGTTACCAGTGGGAGATGAGGATCAGCAAGAGCTTTCCAGGGCTGGCACCTTTAGTGTAGGAGCAATCGCCGGACGTTCGCAATTTCGGTGTTGAGCTCTGGCCAGATTGAGCAGGAGAGGCTGTGTACGTTGGAAGTTTTAGTAGGCTAAACAAGTTCAAGAGCCCAAGTGTTTGTGGTTCGTTTGAGAGGTTACCAGTGGGAGATGAGGACCAGCAAGAGCTTTCAGGGCTGGCACCTTTAGTGTAGGAGCAATCGCCGGACGTTCGCAATTTCGGTGTTGAATTTTGGCCAGATTGAGCAGGAGAGGCTGTGTACGTTGGAAGTTTTAGTAGGCTAAACAAGTTCAGAGCCCAAGTGTTTTGTGGTTCATTTGAGAGGTTACCAGTGGGAGATGAGGACCAGCAAGAGCTTTCAGGGCTGGCACCTTTAGTGTGGGAGCAATCGCCGGACGTTCGCATTTTCGGTGTTGAGCTCTGGCCAGATTGAGCAGGAGAGGCTGTGTACGTTGGAAGTTTTAGTAGGCTAAACAAGTTCAGAGCCCAAGTGTTTGTGGTTCGTTTGAGAGGTTACCAGTGGGAGATGAGGACCCAGCAAGAGCTTTCAGGGCTGGCACCTTTAGTGTAGGAGCAATCCCTGGACGTTCGCAATTCCGGTGTTGAGCTCTGGCCAGATTGAGCAGGAGAGGCCTGTGTACGTTGGAAGTTTTAGTAGGCTAAACAAGTTCAGAGCCCAAGTGTTTGTGGTTCGTTTGAGAGGTTACGAGTGGGAGATGAGGACCAGCAAGAGCTTTCAGGGCTGGCACCTTTAGTGTAGGAGCAATCCCTGGACGTTCGCAATTTCGGTGTTGAGCTCTGGCCAGATTGAGCAGGAGAGGCTGTGTACGTTGGAAGTTTTAGTAGGCTAAACAAGTTCAGAGCCCAAGTGTTTGTGGTTCGTTTGAGAGGTTACCAGTGGGAGATGAGGACCAGCAAGAGCTTTCAGGGCTGGCACCTTTAGTGTAGGAGCAATCGCCGGACGTTCGCAATTTCGGTGTTGAATTTTGGCCAGATTGAGCAGGAGAGGCTGTGTACGTTGGAAGTTTTAGTAGCCAAAACAAGTTCAGAGCCCAAGTGTTTGTGGTTCGTTTGAGAGGTTACCAGTGGGAGATGAGGACCAGCAAGAGCTTTCAGGGCTGGCACCTTTAGTGTAGGAGCAATCGCCGGACGTTCGCAATTTCGGTGTTGAGCTCTGGCCAGATTGAGCAGGAGAGGCTGTGTACGTTGGAAGTTTTAGTAGCCTAAACAAGTTCAGAGCCCAAGTGTTTGTGGTTCGTTTGAGCGGTTACCAGTGGGAGATGAGGACCAGCAAGAGCTTTCAGGGCTGGCACCTTTAGTGTAGGAGCAATCGCTGGACGTTCGCATTTTCGGTGTTGAGCTCTGGCCAGATTGAGCAGGAGAGGCTGTGTACGTTGGAAGTTTTAGTAGGCTAAACAAGTTCAGAGCCCAAGTGTTTGTGGTTCGTTTGAGAGGTTACCAGTGGGAGATGAGGACCAGCAAGAGCTTTCAGGGCTGGCACCTTTAGTGTAGGAGCAATCGCCGGACGTTCGCAATTTTCGGTGTTGAATTTTGGCCAGATTGAGCAGGAGAGGCTGTGTACGTTGGAAGTTTTAGTAGGCTAAACAAGTTCAGAGCCCAAGTGTTTGTGGTTCGTTTGAGAGGTTACCAGTGGGAGATGAGGACCAGCAAGAGCTTTCAGGGCTGGCACCTTTAGTGTAGGAGCAATCGCCGGACGTTCGCAATTTCGGTGTTGAATTTTGGCCAGATTGAGCAGGAGAGGCTGTGTACGTTGGAAGTTTTAGTAGGCTAAACAAGTTCAGAGCCCAAGTGTTTGTGGTTCGTTTGAGAGGTTACCAGTGGGAGATGAGGACCAGCAAGAGCTTTCAGGGCTGGCACCTTTAGTGTAGGAGCAATCGCCGGACGTTCGCAATTTCGGTGTTGAATTTTGGCCAGATTGAGCAGGAGAGGCTGTGTACATTGGAAGTTTTAGTAGGCTAAACAAGTTCAGAGCCCAAGTGTTTGTGGTTCGTTTGAGAGGTTACCAGTGGGAGATGAGGACCAGCAAGAGCTTTCAGGGCTGGCACCTTTAGTGTAGGAGCAATCCCTGGACGTTCGCAATTTCGGTGTTGAGCTCTGGCCAGATTGAGCAGGAGAGGCTGTGTACGTTGGAAGTTTTAGTAGGCTAAACAAGTTCAGAGCCCAAGTGTTTGTGGTTCGTTTGAGAGGTTACCAGTGGGAGATGAGGACCAGCAAGAGCTTTCAGGGCTGGGCACCTTTAGTGTAGGAGCAATCGCCGGACGTTCGCAATTTCGGTGTTGAGCTCTGGCCAGATTGAGCAGGAGAGGCTGTGTACGTTGGAAGTTTTAGTAGGCTAAACAAGTTCAGAGCCCAAGTGTTTGTGGTTCGTTTGAGAGGTTACCAGTGGGAGATGAGGACCAGCAAGAGCTTTCAGGGCTGGCACCTTTAGTGTAGGAGCAATCGCCGGACGTTCGCAATTTCGGTGTTGAATTTTGGCCAGAATGAGCAGGAGAGGCTGTGTACGTTGGAAGTTTTAGTAGCCAAAACAAGTTCAGAGCCCAAGTGTTTGTGGTTCGTTTGAGAGGTTACCAGTGGGAGATGAGGACCAGCAAGAGCTTTCAGGGCTGGCACCTTTAGTGTAGGAGCAATCGCCGGACGTTCGCAATTTCGGTGTTGAGCTCTGGCCAGATTGAGCAGGAGAGGCTGTGTACGTTGGAAGTTTTAGTAGCCTAAACAAGTTCAGAGCCCAAGTGTTTGTGGTTCGTTTGAGCGGTTACCAGTGGGAGATGAGGACCAGCAAGAGCTTTCAGGGCTGGCACCTTTAGTGTAGGAGCAATCGCTGGACGTTCGCATTTTCGGTGTTGAGCTCTGGCCAGATTGAGCAGGAGAGGCTGTGTACGTTGGAAGTTTTAGTAGGCTAAACAAGTTCAGAGCCCAAGTGTTTGTGGTTCGTTTGAGAGGTTACCAGTGGGAGATGAGGACCAGCAAGAGCTTTCAGGGCTGGCACCTTTAGTGTAGGAGCAATCGCCGGACGTTCGCATTTTCGGTGTTGAGCTCTGGCCAGATTGAGCAGGAGAGGCTGTGTACGTTGGAAGTTTTAGTAGGCTAAACAAGTTCAGAGCCCAAGTGTTTGTGGTTCGTTTGAGAGGTTACCAGTGGGAGATGAGGACCAGCAAGAGCTTTCAGGGCTGGCACCTTTAGTGTAGGAGCAATCGCTGGACGTTCGCATTTTCGGTGTTGAGCTCTTGGCCAGATTGAGCAGGAGAGGCTGTGTACGTTGGAAGTTTTAGTAGGCTAAACAAGTTCAGAGCCCAAGTGTTTGTGGTTCGTTTGAGAGGTTACCAGTGGGAGATGAGGACCAGCAAGAGCTTTCAGGGCTGGCACCTTTAGTGTAGGAGCAATCGCTGGACGTTCGCAATTTCGGTGTTGAGCTCTGGCCAGATTGAGCAGGAGAGGCTGTGTACGTTGGAAGTTTTAGTAGGCTAAACAAGTTCAGAGCCCAAGTGTTTGTGGTTCGTTTGAGAGGTTACCAGTGGGAGATGAGGACCAGCAAGAGCTTTCAGGGCTGGCACCTTTAGTGTAGGAGCAATCCCTGGACGTTCGCAATTCCGGTGTTGAGCTCTGGCCAGATTGAGCAGGAGAGGGCTGTGTACGTTGGAAGTTTTAGTAGGCTAAACAAGTTCAGAGCCCAAGTGTTTGTGGTTCGTTTGAGAGGTTACCAGTGGGAGATGAGGACCAGCAAGAGCTTTCAGGGCTGGCACCTTTAGTGTAGGAGCAATCCCTGGACGTTCGCAATTTCCGGTGTTGAGCTCTGGCCAGATTGAGCAGGAGAGGTTGTGTACGTTGGAAGTTTTAGTAGGCTAAACAAGTTCAGAGCCCAAGTGTTTGTGGTTCGTTTGAGAGGTTACCAGTGGGAGATGAGGACCAGCAAGAGCTTTCAGGGCTGGCACCTTTAGTGTAGGAGCAATCGCCGGACGTTCGCAATTTCGGTGTTGAATGTTGGCCAGATTGAGCAGGAGAGGCTGTGTACGTTGGAAGTTTTAGTAGGCTAAAACAAGTTCAGAGCCCAAGTGTTTGTGGTTCGTTTGAGAGGTTACCAGTGGGAGATGAGGACCAGCAAGAGCTTTCAGGGCTGGCACCTTTAGTGTAGGAGCAATCGCCGGACGTTCGCAATTTCGGTGTTGAGCTCTGGCCAGATTGAGCAGGAGAGGCTGTGTACGTTGGAAGTTTTAGTAGGCTAAACAAGTTCAGAGCCCAAGTGTTTGTGGTTCGTTTGAGAGGGTTACCAGTGGGAGATGGAGGACCAGCAAGAGCTTTCAGGGCTGGCATCCTTTAGTGTAGGAAGCAATCGCCTGGACGTTCGCAATTTCGGTGTTGAGCTCTGGCCAGATTGAGCAGGAGAGGCTGTGTACGTTGGAAGTTTTAGTAGGCTAAACAAGTTCAGAGCCCAAGTGTTTGTGGTTTCGTTTGAGAGGTTACCAGTGGGAGATGAGGACCAGCAAGAGCTTTCAGGGCTGGCACCTTTAGTGTAGGAGCAATCGCCGGACGTTCGCATTTTCGGTGTTGAGCTCTGGCCAGATTGAGCAGGAGAGGCTGTGTACGTTGGAAGTTTTAGTAGGCTAAACAAGTTCAGAGCCCAAGTGTTTGTGGTTCGTTTGAGAGGTTACCAGTGGGAGATGAGGACCAGCAAGAGCTTTCAGGGCTGGCACCTTTAGTGTAGGAGCAATCGCCGGACGTTCGCATTTTCGGTGTTGAGCTCTGGCCAGATTGAGCAGGAGAGGCTGTGTACGTTGGAAGTTTTAGTAGGCTAAACAAGTTCAGAGCCCAAGTGTTTGTGGTTCGTTTGAGAGGTTACCAGTGGGAGATGAGGACCAGCAAGAGCTTTCAGGGCTGGCACCTTTAGTGTAGGAGCAATCGCCTGGACGTTCGCAATTTCGGTGTTGAGCTCTGGCCAGATTGAGCAGGAGAGGCTGTGTACGTTGGAAGTTTTAGTAGGCTAAACAAGTTCAGAGCCCAAGTGTTTGTGGTTCGTTTGAGAGGTTACCAGTGGGAGATGAGGACCAGCAAGAGCTTTCAGGGCTGGCACCTTTAGTGTAGGAGCAATCGCCGGACGTTCGCAATTTCGGTGTTGAGCTCTGGCCAGATTGAGCAGGAGAGGCTGTGTACGTTGGAAGTTTTAGTAGGCTAAACAAGTTCAGAGCCCAAGTGTTTGTGGTTCGTTTGAGAGGTTACCAGTGGGAGATGAGGACCAGCAAGAGCTTTCAGGGCTGGCACCTTTAGTGTAGGAGCAATCGCCTGGACGTTCGCAATTTCGGTGTTGAATGTTGGCCAGATTGAGCAGGAGAGGCTGTGTACGTTGGAAGTTTTAGTAGGCCTAAACAAGTTCAGAGCCCAAGTGTTTGTGGTTCGTTTGAGAGGTTACCAGTGGGAGATGAGGATCCAGCAAGAGCTTTCAGGGCTGGCACCTTTAGTGTAGGAGCAATCGCCGGACGTTCGCAATTTCGGTGTTGAGCTCTGGCCAGATTGAGCAGGAGAGGCTGTGTACGTTGGAAGTTTTAGTAGGCTAAACAAGTTTCAGAGCCCAAGTGTTTGTGGTTCGTTTGAGGAGGGTTACCAGTGGGAGATGAGGACCAGCAAGAGCTTTCAGGGCTGGCACCTTTAGTGTAGGAGCAATCGCTGGACGTTCGCAATTTTCGGTGTTGAGCTCTGGCCAGATTG
Source organism: Gavia stellata (assembly GCF_030936135.1). NCBI lineage: Eukaryota > Metazoa > Chordata > Aves > Gaviiformes > Gaviidae > Gavia > Gavia stellata. The sequence continues at coordinate 7,812 of NW_026777163.1, forward strand.
AGCAGGAGAGGCTGTGTACGTTGGAAGTTTTAGTAGGCTAAACAAGTTCAGAGCCCAAGTGTTTGTGGTTCGTTTGAGAGGTTACCAGTGGGAGATGAGGACCAGCAAGAGCTTTCAGGGCTGGCACCTTTAGTGTAGGAGCAATCGCCGGACGTTCGCAATTTCGGTGTTGAGATCTGGCCAGATTGAGCAGGAGAGGCTGTGTACGTTGGAAGTTTTAGTAGGCTAAAACAAGTTCAGAGCCCAAGTGTTTGTGGTTCGTTTGAGAGGGTTACCAGTGGGAGATGAGGACCAGCAAGAGCTTTCAGGGCTGGCACCTTTAGTGTAGGAGCAATCGCTGGACGTTCGCATTTTCGGTGTTGAGCTCTGGCCAGATTGAGCAGGAGAGGCTGTGTACGTTGGAAGTTTTAGTAGGCTAAACAAGTTCAGAGCCCAAGTGTTTGTGGTTCGTTTGAGAAGGTTACCAGTGGGAGATGAGGACCAGCAAGAGCTTTCAGGGCTGGCACCTTTAGTGTAGGAGCAATCGCCGGACGTTCGCAATTTCGGTGTTGAATTTTGGCCAGATTGAGCAGGAGAGGCTGTGTACGTTGGAAGTTTTAGTAGGCTAAACAAGTTCAGAGCCCAAGTGTTTGTGGTTCGTTTGAGAGGTTACCAGTGGGAGATGAGGACCAGCAAGAGCTTTCAGGGCTGGCATCCTTTAGTGTAGGAGCAATCGCCTGGACGTTCGCATTTTCGGTGTTGAGCTCTGGCCAGATTGAGCAGGAGAGGCTGTGTACGTTGGAAGTTTTAGTAGGCTAAACAAGTTCAGAGCCCAAGTGTTTGTGGTTCGTTTGAGAGGTTACCAGTGGGAGATGAGGACCAGCAAGAGCTTTCAGGGCTGGCAACCTTTAGTGTAGGAGCAATCGCCGGACGTTCGCAATTTCGGTGTTGAGCTCTGGCCAGATTGAGCAGGAGAGGCTGTGTACGTTGGAAGTTTTAGTAGGCTAAACAAGTTCAGAGCCCAAGTGTTTGTGGTTCGTTTGAGAGGTTACCAGTGGGAGATGAGGACCAGCAAGAGCTTTCAGGGCTGGCACCTTTAGTGTAGGAGCAATCGCCGGGACGTTCGCATTTCCGGTGTTGAGCTCTGGCCAGATTGAGCAGGAGAGGCTGTGTACGTTGGAAGTTTTAGTAGGCTAAACAAGTTCAGAGCCCAAGTGTTTGTGGTTCGTTTGAGAGGTTACCAGTGGGAGATGAGGACCAGCAAGAGCTTTCAGGGCTGGCACCTTTAGTGTAGGAGCAATCGCCGGACGTTCGCAATTTCGGTGTTGAGCTCTGGCCAGATTGAGGAGGCAGAGGCTGTGTACGTTGGAAGTTTTAGTAGGCTAAACAAGTTCAGAGCCCAAGTGTTTGTGGTTCGTTTGAGAGGTTACCAGTGGGAGATGAGGACCAGCAAGAGCTTTCAGGGCTGGCAACCTTTAGTGTAGGAGCAATCGCCGGACGTTCGCATTTTCGGTGTTAGCTCTGGCCAGATTGAGCAGGAGAGGCTGTGTACGTTGGAAGTTTTAGTAGGCTAAACAAGTTCAGAGCCCAAGTGTTTGTGGTTCGTTTGAGAGGTTACCAGTGGGAGATGAGGACCAGGCAAGAGCTTTCAGGGCTGGCACCCTTTAGTGTAGGAGCAATCGCCGGACGTTCGCAATTTCGGTGTTGAGCTCTGGCCAGATTGAGCAGGAGAGGCTGTGTACGTTGTGAAGTTTTAGTAGGCTAAACAAGTTCAGAGCCCAAGTGTTTGTGGTTCGTTTGAGAGGTTTACCAGTGGGAGATGAGGACCAGCAAGAGCTTTCAGGGCTGGCACCTTTAGTGTAGGAGCAATCGCCGGGACGTTCGCAATTTCGGTGTTGAGCTCTGGCCAGATTGAGCAGGAGAGGCTGTGTACGTTGGAAGTTTTAGTAGGCTAAACAAGTTCAGAGCCCAAGTGTTTGTGGTTCGTTTGAGAGGTTACCAGTGGGAGATGAGGACCAGCAAGAGCTTTCAGGGCTGGCACCTTTAGTGTAGGGAGCAATCGCCTGGACGTTCGCAATTTCGGTGTTGAGCTCTGGGCCAGATTGAGCAGGAGAGGCTGTGTACGTTGGAAGTTTTAGTAGGCCTAAACAAGTTCAGAGCCCAAGTGTTTGTGGTTCGTTTGAGAGGTTACCAGTGGGAGATGAGGACCAGCAAGAGCTTTCAGGGCTGGCACCTTTAGTGTAGGAGCAATCCCTGGACGTTCGCAATTCCGGTGTTGAGCTCTGGCCAGATTGAGCAGGAGAGGCTGTTGTACGTTGGTGAAGTTTTAGTAGGCTAAACAAGTTCAGAGCCCAAGTGTTTGTGGTTCGTTTGAGAGGTTACCAGTGGGAGATGAGGACCAGCAAGAGCTTTCAGGGCTGGCACCTTTAGTGTGGGAGCAATCGCCAGACGTTTCGCAATTTTCGGTGTTGAGCTCTGGCCAGATTGAGCAGGAGAGGCTGTGTACGTTGGAAGTTTTAGTAGGCTAAACAAGTTCAGAGCCCAAGTGTTTGTGGTTCGTTTGAGAGGTTACCAGTGGGAGATGAGGACCAGCAAGAGCTTTCAGGGCTGGCACCTTTAGTGTAGGAGCAATCGCCGGACGTTCGCATTTTCGTTGTTGAGCTCTGGCCAGATTGAGCAGGAGAGGCTGTGTACGTTGGAAGTTTTAGTAGGCTAAACAAGTTCAGAGCCAAGTGTTTGTGGTTCGTTTGAGAGGTTACCAGTGGGAGATGAGGACCAGCAAGAGCTTTCCAGGGCTGGCCACCTTTAGTGTAGGAGCAATCGCCTGGGAACGTTCGCATTTTTGGTGTTGAGCTCTGGCCAGATTGAGCAGGAGAGGCTGTGTACGTTGGAAGTTTTTCGTAGGCTAAACAAGTTCAGAGCCCAAGTGTTTGTGGTTCGTTTGAGAGGTTACCAGTGGGAGATGAGGACCAGCAAGAGCTTTCAGGGCTGGCACCTTTAGTGTAGGAGGAATCGCCGGACGTTTGCAATTTCGTGTGTTGAGCTCTGGCCAGATTGAGCAGGAGAGGCTGTGTACGTTGGAAGTTTTAGTAGGCCTAAACAAGTTCAGAGCCCAAGTGTTTGTGGTTCGTTTGAGAGGTTACCAGTGGGAGATGAGGACCAGCAAGAGCTTTCAGGGCTGGCAACCTTTAGTGTAGGAGCAATCGCCGGACGTTCGCAATTTCGGTGTTGAGCTCTGGCCAGATTGAGCAGGAGAGGCTGTGTACGTTGGAAGTTTTAGTAGGCTAAACAAGTTCAGAGCCCAAGTGTTTGTGGTTCGTTTGAGAGGTTACCAGTGGGAGATGAGGACCAGCAAGAGCTTTCAGGGCTGGCACCTTTAGTGAAGGAGCAATCGCTGGACGTTCGCATTTTCGGTGTTGAGCTCTGGCCAGATTGAGCAGGAGAGGCTGTGTACGTTGGAAGTTTTAGGTAGGCTAAACAAGTTCAGAGCCCAAGTGTTTGTGGTTCGTTTGAGAGGTTACCAGTGGGAGATGAGGGACCAGCAAGAGCTTTCAGGGCTGGCACCTTTAGTGTAGGAGCAATCGCCTGGACGTTCGCAATTCCGGTGTTGAGCTCTGGCCAGATTGAGCAGGAGAGGCTGTGTACGTTGGAAGTTTTAGTAGGCTAAACAAGTTCAGAGCCCAAGTGTTTGTGGTTCGTTTGAGAGGTTACCAGTGGGAGATGAGGACCAGCAAGAGCTTTCAGGGCTGGCACCTTTAGTGTAGGAGCAATCGCCGGACGTTCGCAATTTCGGTGTTGAGCTCTGGCCAGATTGAGCAGGAGAGGCTGTGTACGTTGGAAGTTTTAGTAGGCTAAACAAGTTCAGAGCCCAAGTGTTTGTGGTTCGTTTGAGAGGTTACCAGTGGGAGATGAGGACCAGCAAGAGCTTTCAGGGCTGGCACCTTTAGTGTAGGAGCAATCGCCGGACGTTCGCAATTCCGGTGTTGAAATGTTGGCCAGATTGAGCAGGAGAGGCTGTGTACATTGGAAGTTTTAGTAGGCTAAACAAGTTCAGAGCCCAAGTGTTTGTGGTTCGTTTGAGAGGTTACCAGTGGGAGATGAGGGACCAGCAAGAGCTTTCAGGGCTGGCACCTTTAAGTGTAGGAGCAATCGCCGGGACGTTCGCAATTTCGGTGTTGAGCTCTGGCCAGATTGAGCAGGAGAGGGCTGTGTACGTTGGAAGTTTTAGTAGGCTAAACAAGTTCAGAGCCCAAGTGTTTGTGGTTCGTTTGAGAGGTTACCAGTGGGAGATGAGGACCAGCAAGAGCTTTCAGGGCTGGCACCTTTAGTGTAGGAGCAATCGCCCGGACGTTCGCAATTTCGGTGTTGAGCTCTGGCCAGATTGAGCAGGAGAGGCTGTGTACGTTGGAAGTTTTAGTAGGCTAAACAAGTTCAGAGCCCAAGTGTTTGTGGTTCGTTTGAGAAGTTACCAGTGGGAGATGAGGACCAGCAAGAGCTTTCAGGGCTGGCACCTTTAGTGTAGGAGCAATCGCCGGACGTTCGCAATTTCGGTGTTGAATTTTGGCCAGATTGAGCAGGAGAGGCTGTGTACGTTGGAAGTTTTAGGTAGGCTAAACAAGTTCAGAGCCCAAGTGTTTGTGGTTCGTTTGAGAGGTTACCAGTGGGAGATGAGGACCAGCAAGAGCTTTCAGGGCTGGCACCTTTAGTGTAGGAGCAATCCCTGGACGTTCGCAATTCCGGTGTTGAGCTCTGGCCAGATTGAGCAGGAGAGGCTGTGTACGTTGGAAGTTTTTAGTAGGCTAAACAAGTTCAGAGCCCAAGTGTTTGTGGTTCGTTTGAGAGGTTACCAGTGGGAGATGAGGACCAGCAAGAGCTTTCAAGGGCTGGCACCTTTAGTGTAGGAGCAATCGCTGGACGTTCGCATTTTCGGTGTTGAGCTCTGGCCAGATTGAGCAGGAGAGGCTGTGTACGTTGGAAGTTTTAGTAGGCTAAACAAGTTCAGAGCCCAAGTGTTTGTGGTTCGTTTGAGAAGTTACCAGTGGGAGATGAGGACCAGCAAGAGCTTTCACGGCTGGCACCTTTAGTGTAGGAGCAATCGCCGGACGTTCGCAATTTCGGTGTTGAATTTTGGCCAGATTGAGCAGGAGAGGCTGTGTACGTTGGAAGTTTTAGTAGGCTAAACAAGTTCAGAGCCCAAGTGTTTGTGGTTCGTTTGAGAGGTTACCAGTGGGAGATGAGGACCAGCAAGAGCTTTCAGGGCTGGCATCTTTAGTGTAGGAGCAATCCCTGGACGTTCGCAATTCCGGTGTTGAGCTCTGGCCAGATTGAGCAGGAGAGGCTGTGTACGTTGGAAGTTTTAGGTAGGCTAAACAAGTTCAGAGCCCAAGTGTTTGTGGTTCGTTTGAGAGGTTACCAGTGGGAGATGAGGACCAGCAAGAGCTTTCAGGGCTGGCACCTTTAGTGTAGGAGCAATCGCCGGACGTTCGCAATTTCGGTGTTGAGCTCTGGCCAGATTGAGCAGGAGAGGCTGTGTACGTTGGAAGTTTTAGTAGGCTAAACAAGTTCAGAGCCCAAGTGTTTGTGGTTCGTTTGAGAGGTTACCAGTGGGAGATGAGGACCAGCAAGAGCTTTCAGGGCTGGCACCTTTAGTGAAGGAGCAATCGCTGGACGTTCGCATTTTCGGTGTTGAGCTCTGGCCAGATTGAGCAGGAGAGGCTGTGTACGTTGGAAGTTTTAGTAGGCTAAACAAGTTCAGAGCCCAAGTGTTTGTGGTTCGTTTGAGAGGTTACCAGTGGGAGATGAGGACCAGCAAGAGCTTTCAGGGCTGGCACCTTTAGTGTAGGGAGCAATCCCTGGACGTTCGCAATTCCGGTGTTGAGCTCTGGCCAGATTGAGCAGGAGAGGCTGTGTACGTTGGAAGTTTTAGTAGGCTAAACAAGTTCAGAGCCCAAGTGTTTGTGGTTCGTTTGAGAGGTTACCAGTGGGAGATGAGGACCAGCAAGAGCTTTCAGGGCTGGCACCTTTAGTGTAGGAGCAATCGCCGGACGTTCGCAATTTCGGTGTTGAGCTCTGGCCAGATTGAGCAGGAGAGGCTGTGTACGTTGGAAGTTTTAGTAGGCTAAACAAGTTCAGAGCCCAAGTGTTTGTGGTTCGTTTGAGAGGTTACCAGTGGGAGATGAAGGACCAGCAAGAGCTTTCAGGGCTGGCACCTTTAGTGTAGGAGCAATCGCCGGACGTTCGCAATTCCGGTGTTGAATGTTGGCCAGATTGAGCAGGAGAGGCTGTGTACATTGGAAGTTTTAGTAGGCTAAACAAGTTCAGAGCCCAAGTGTTTGTGGTTCGTTTGAGAGGTTACCAGTGGGAGATGAGGACCAGCAAGAGCTTTCAGGGCTGGCACCTTTAGTGTAGGAGCAATCGCCGGACGTTCGCAATTTCGGTGTTGAGCTCTGGCCAGATTGAGCAGGAGAGGCTGTGTACGTTGGAAGTTTTAGTAGCCTAAACAAGTTCAGAGCCCAAGTGTTTGTGGTTCGTTTGAGAGGTTATCCAGTGGGAGATGAGACCAGCAAGAGCTTTCAGGGCTGGCACCTTTAGTGTAGGAGCAATCGCCGGACGTTCGCAATTTCGGTGTTGAGCTCTGGCCAGATTGAGCAGGAGAGGCTGTGTACGTTGGAAGTTTTAGTAGCCTAAACAAGTTCAGAGCCCAAGTGTTTGTGGTTCGTTTGAGAAGTTACCAGTGGGAGATGAGGACCAGCAAGAGCTTTCAGGGCTGGCACCTTTAGTGTAGGAGCAATCGCCGGACGTTCGCAATTTCGGTGTTGAATTTTGGCCAGATTGAGCAGGAGAGGCTGTGTACGTTGGAAGTTTTAGTAGGCTAAACAAGTTCAGAGCCCAAGTGTTTGTGGTTTCGTTTGAGAGGTTACCAGTGGGAGATGAGGACCAGCAAGAGCTTTCAGGGCTGGCACCTTTAGTGTAGGAGCAATCCCTGGACGTTCGCAATTCCGGTGTTGAGCTCTGGCCAGATTGAGCAGGAGAGGCTGTGTACGTTGGAAGTTTTAGTAGGCTAAACAAGTTCAGAGCCCAAGTGTTTGTGGTTCGTTTGAGAGGTTACCAGTGGGAGATGAGGGACCAGCAAGAGCTTTCAGGGCTGGCACCTTTAGTGTAGGAGCAATCGCTGGACGTTCGCATTTTCGGTGTTGAGCTCTGGCAAAGATTGAGCAGGAGAGGCTGTGTACGTTGGAAGTTTTAGTAGGCTAAACAAGTTCAGAGCCCAAGTGTTTGTGGTTCGTTTGAGAAGTTACCAGTGGGAGATGAGGACCAGCAAGAGCTTTCACGGCTGGCACCTTTAGTGTAGGAGCAATCGCTGGACGTTCGCAATTTCGGTGTTGAATTTTGGCCAGATTGAGCAGGAGAGGGCTGTGTACGTTGGAAGTTTTAGTAGGCTAAACAAGTTCAGAGCCCAAGTGTTTGTGGTTCGTTTGAGAGGTTACCAGTGGGAGATGAGGACCCAGCAAGAGCTTTCAGGGCTGGCACCTTTAGTGTAGGAGCAATCGCCGGACGTTCGCATTTTCGGTGTTGAGCTCTGGCCAGATTGAGCAGGAGAGGCTGTGTACGTTGGAAGTTTTGGTAGGCTAAACAAGTTCAGAGCCCAAGTGTTTGTGGTTCGTTTGAGAGGTTACCAGTGGGAGATGAGGACCAGCAAGAGCTTTCAGGGCTGGCACCTTTAGTGTAGGAGCAATCGCCGGACGTTCGCAATTTCGGTGTTGAGCTCTGGCCAGATTGAGCAGGAGAGGCTGTGTACGTTGGAAGTTTTAATAGGCTAAAACAAGTTCAGGAGCCCAAGTGTTTGTGGTTCGTTTGAGAGGTTACCAGTGGGAGATGAGGACCAGCAAGAGCTTTCAGGGCTGGCACCTTTAGTGAAGGAGCAATCGCTGGACGTTCGCAATTTCGGTGTTGAGCTCTGGCCAGATTGAGCAGGAGAGGCTGTGTACGTTGGAAGTTTTAGTAGGCTAAACAAGTTCAGAGCCCAATGGTGTTTGTGGTTCGTTTGAGAGGTTACCAGTGGGAGATGAGGACCAGCAAGAGCTTTCAGGGCTGGCACCTTTAGTGTAGGAGCAATCCCTGGACGTTCGCAATTCGGTGTTGAGCTCTGGCCAGATTGAGAGCAGGAGAGGCTGTGTACGTTGGAAGTTTTAGTAGGCTAAACAAGTTCAGAGCCCAAGTGTTTGTGGTTCGTTTGAGAGGTTACCAGTGGGAGATGAGGACCAGCAAGAGCTTTCAGGGCTGGCACCTTTAGTGTAGGAGCAATCGCCGGACGTTCGCAATTTCGGTGTTGAGCTCTGGCCAGATTGAGCAGGAGAGGCTGTGTACGTTGGAAGTTTTAGTAGGCTAAACAAGTTCAGAGCCCAAGTGTTTGTGGTTCGTTTGAGAAGTTACCAGTGGGAGATGAGGACCAGCAAGAGCTTTCAGGGCTGGCACCTTTAGTGTAGGAGCAATCGCCGGACGTTCGCAATTTCGGTGTTGAATTTTGGCCAGATTGAGCAGGAGAGGCTGTGTACGTTGGAAGTTTTAGTAGGCTAAACAAGTTCAGAGCCCAAGTGTTTGTGGTTCGTTTGAGAGGTTACCAGTGGGAGATGAGGACCAGCAAGAGCTTTCAGGGCTGGCACCTTTAGTGTAGGAGCAATCCCTGGACGTTCGCAATTCCGGTGTTGAGCTCTGGCCAGATTGAGCAGGAGAGGCTGTGTACGTTGGAAGTTTTAGTAGGCTAAACAAGTTCAGAGCCCAAGTGTTTGTGGTTCGTTTGAGAGGTTACCAGTGGGAGATGAGGACCAGCAAGAGCTTTCAGGGCTGGCACCTTTAGTGTAGGAGCAATCGCTGGACGTTCGCATTTTCGGTGTTGAGCTCTGGCAAGATTGAGCAGGAGAGGCTGTGTACGTTGGAAGTTTTAGTAGGCTAAACAAGTTCAGAGCCCAAGTGTTTGTGGTTCGTTTGAGAGGTTACCAGTGGGAGATGAGGACCAGCAAGAGCTTTCACGGGCTGGCACCTTTAGTGTAGGAGCAATCACCGGACGTTCGCAATTTCGGTGTTGAATTTTGGCCAGATTGAGCAGGAGAGGCTGTGTACGTTGGAAGTTTTAGTAGGCTAAACAAGTTCAGAGCCCAAGTGTTTGTGGTTCGTTTGAGAGGTTACCAGTGGGAGATGAGGATCAGCAAGAGCTTTCAGGGCTGGCACCTTTAGTGTAGGAGCAATCGCCGGACGTTCGCATTTTCAAGTGTTGAGCTCTGGCCAGATTGAGCAGGAGAGGCTGTGTACGTGGAAGTTTTAGTAGGCTAAACAAGTTCAGAGCCCAAGTGTTTGTGGTTCGTTTGAGAGGTTACCAGTGGGAGATGAGGACCAGCAAGAGCTTTCAGGGCTGGCACCTTTAGTGTAGGAGCAATCGCCGGACGTTCGCAATTTCGGTGTTGAGCTCTGGCCAGATTGAGCAGGAGAGGCTGTGTACGTTGGAAGTTTTAGTAGGCTAAACAAGTTCAGAGCCCAAGTGTTTGTGGTTCGTTTGAGAGGTTACCAGTGGGAGATGAGGACCAGCAAGAGCTTTCAGGGCTGGCACCTTTAGTGTAGGAGCAATCGCCGGACGTTCGCATTTTCGGTGTTGAGCTCTGGCCAGATTGAGCAGGAGAGGCTGTGTACGTTGGAAGTTTTTGTAGGCTAAACAAGTTCAGAGCCCAAGTGTTTGTGGTTCGTTTGAGAGGTTACCAGTGGGAGATGAGGACCAGCAAGAGCTTTCAGGGCTGGCACCTTTAGTGTAGGAGCAATCGCCGGACGTTTGCAATTTCGGTGTTGAGCTCTGGCCAGATTGAGCAGGAGAGGCTGTGTACGTTGGAAGTTTTTGGTAGGCTAAACAAGTTCAGAGCCCAAGTGTTTGTGGTTCGTTTGAGAGGTTACCAGTGGGAGATGAGGACCAGCAAGAGCTTTCAGGGCTGGCACCTTTAGTGTAGGAGCAATCCCTGGACGTTCGCAATTCCGGTGTTGAGCTCTGGCCAGATTGAGCAGGAGAGGCTGTGTACGTTGGAAGTTTTAGTAGCCTAAACAAGTTCAGAGCCCAAGTGTTTGTGGTTCGTTTGAGAGGTTACCAGTGGGAGATGAGGACCAGCAAGAGCTTTCAGGGCTGGCACCTTCAGTGTAGGAGCAATCGCTGGACGTTCGCAATTCCGGTGTTGAGCTCTGGCCAGATTGAGCAGGAGAGGTTGTGTACGTTGGAAGTTTTAGTAGGCTAAACAAGTTCAGAGCCCAAGTGTTTGTGGTTCGTTTGAGAGGTTACCAGTGGGGAGATGAGGATCAGCAAGAGCTTTCAGGGCTGGCACCTTTAGTGTAGGAGCAATCGCCGGACGTTCGCAATTTCGGTGTTGAATTTTGGGCCAGATTGAGCAGGAGAGGCTGTGTACGTTGGAAGTTTTAGTAGGCTAAACAAGTTCAGAGCCCAAGTGTTTGTGGTTCGTTTGAGAGGTTACCAGTGGGAGATGAGGACCAGCAAGAGCTTTCAGGGCTGGCACCTTTAGTGTAGGAGCAATCGCCGGACGTTCGCATTTTCGGTGTTGAGCTCTGGCCAGATTGAGCAGGAGAGGCTGTGTACGTTGGAAGTTTTAGTAGGCTAAACAAGTTCAGAGCCCAAGTGTTTGTGGTTCGTTTTGAGAGGGTTACCATGTGGGAGATGAGGATCAGCAAGAGCTTTCAGGGCTGGCACCTTTAGTGTAGGAGCAATCGCCGGACGTTCGCAATTTCGGTGTTGAGCTCTGGCCAGATTGAGCAGGAGAGGCTGTGTACGTTGGAAGTTTTAGTAGGCTAAACAAGTTCAGAGCCCAAGTGTTTGTGGTTCGTTTGAGAGGTTACCAGTGGGAGATGAGGACCAGCAAGAGCTTTCAGGGCTGGGCACCTTTAGTGTAGGAGCAATCGCCGGACGTTCGCATTTTCGGTGTTGAGCTCTGGCCAGATTGAGCAGGAGAGGCTGTGTACGTTGGAAGTTTTAGTAGGCTAAACAAGTTCAGAGCCCAAGTGTTTGTGGTTCGTTTGAGAGGTTACCAGTGGGAGATGAGGACCAGCAAGAGCTTTCAGGGCTGGCACCTTTAGTGTAGGAGCAATCGCCGGAACTTTCGCAATTTCGGTGTTGAGCTCTGGCCAGATTGAGCAGGAGAGGCTGTGTACGTTGGAAGTTTTGGTAGGCTAAACAAGTTCAGAGCCCAAGTGTTTGTGGTTCGTTTTGAGAGGTTACCAAGTGGGAGATGAGGACCAGCAAGAGCTTTCAGGGCTGGCACCTTTAGTGTAGGAGCAATCGCCGGACGTTCGCAATTTCGGTTTTGAATTTTGGCCAGATTGAGCAGGAGAGGCTGTGTACATTGGAAGTTTTAGTAGGGCTAAACAAGTTCAGAGCCCAAGTGTTTGAGGTTCGTTTGAGAGGTTACCAGTGGGAGATGAGGACCAGCAAGAGCTTTTCAGGGCTGGCATCTTTAGTGTAGGAGCAATCCCTGGACGAGCAATTCCGGTGTTGAGCTCTGGCCAGATTGAGCAGGAGAGGCTGTGTACGTTGGAAGTTTTAGTAGGCTAAACAAGTTCAGAGCCCAAGTGTTTGTGGTTCGTTTGAGAGGTTACCAGTGGGAGATGAGGACCAGCAAGAGCTTTCAGGGCTGGCACCTTTAGTGTAGGAGCAATCGCCGGACGTTCGCATTTTCGGTGTTGAGCTCTGGCCAGATTGAGCAGGAGAGGCTGTGTACGTTGGAAGTTTTGGTAGGCTAAACAAGTTCAGAGCCCAAGTGTTTGTGGTTCGTTTGAGAGGTTACCAGTGGGAGATGAGGAGCAGCAAGAGCTTTCAGGGCTGGCACCTTTAGTGTAGGAGCAATCGCCGGACGTTTGCAATTTCGGTGTTGAGCTCTGGCCAGATTGAGCAGGAGAGGCTGTGTACGTTGGAAGTTTTAGTAGGCTAAACAAGTTCAGAGCCCAAGTGTTTGTGGTTCGTTTGAGAGGTTACCAGTGGGAGATGAGGACCAGCAAGAGCTTTCAGGGCTGGCACCTTTAGTGTAGGAGCAATCCCTGGACGTTCGCAATTCCGGTGTTGAGCTCTGGCCAGATTGAGCAGGAGAGGCTGTGTACGTTGGAAGTTTTAGTAGGCTAAACAAGTTCAGAGCCCAAGTGTTTGTGGTTCGTTTGAGAGGTTACCAGTGGGAGATGAGGACCAGCAAGAGCTTTCAGGGCTGGCACCTTTAGTGTAGGAGCAATCCCTGGACGTTCGCAATTCCGGTGTTGAGCTCTGGCCAGATTGAGCAGGAGAGGTTGTGTACGTTGGAAGTTTTAGTAGGCTAAACAAGTTCAGAGCCCAAGTGTTTGTGGTTCGTTTGAGAGGTTACCAGTGGGAGATGAGGACCAGCAAGAGCTTTCAGGGCTGGCACTTTTAGTGTAGGAGCAATCGCCGGACGTTCGCAATTTCGGTGTTGAATGTTGGCCAGATTGAGCAGGAGAGGCTGTGTACGTTGGAAGTTTTAGTAGCCAAAACAAGTTCAGAGCCCAAGTGTTTGTGGTTCGTTTGAGAGGTTACCAGTGGGAGATGAGGACCAGCAAGAGCTTTCAGGGCTGGCACCTTTAGTGTAGGAGCAATCGCCGGACGTTCGCAATTTCGGTGTTGAGCTCTGGCCAGATTGAGCAGGAGAGGCTGTGTACGTTGGAAGTTTTAGTAGGCTAAACAAGTTCAGAGCCCAAGTGTTTGTGGTTCGTTTGAGAGGTTACCAGTGGGAGATGAGGACCAGCAAGAGCTTTCAGGGCTGGCATCTTTAGTGTAGGAGCAATCCCTGGACGTTCGCAATTTCGGTGTTGAGCTCTGGCCAGATTGAGCAGGAGAGGCTGTGTACGTTGGAAGTTTTAGTAGGCTAAACAAGTTCAGAGCCCAAGTGTTTGTGGTTCGTTTGAGAGGTTACCAGTGGGAGATGAGGACCAGCAAGAGCTTTCAGGGCTGGCACCTTTAGTGTAGGAGCAATCGCCGGACGTTCGCATTTTCGGTGTTGAGCTCTGGCCAGATTGAGCAGGAGAGGCTGTGTACGTTGGAAGTTTTAGTAGGCTAAACAAGTTCAGAGCCCAAGTGTTTGTGGTTCGTTTGAGAGGTTACCAGTGGGAGATGAGGACCAGCAAGAGCTTTCAGGGCTGGCACCTTTAGTGTAGGAGCAATCTCCGGACGTTCGCATTTTCTGTGTTGAGCTCTGGCCAGATTGAGCAGGACAGGCTGTGTACGTTGGAAGTTTTAGTAGGCTAAACAAGTTCAGAGCCCAAGTGTTTGTGGTTCGTTTGAGAGGTTACCAGTGGGAGATGAGGACCAGCAAGAGCTTTCAGGGCTGGCACCTTTAGTGTAGGAGCAATCCCTGGACGTTCGCAATTCCGGTGTTGAGCTCTGGCCAGATTGAGCAGGAGAGGCTGTGTACGTTGGAAGTTTTAGTAGGCTAAACAAGTTCAGAGCCCAAGTGTTTGTGGTTCGTTTGAGAGGTTACCAGTGGGAGATGAGGACCAGCAAGAGCTTTCAGGGCTGGCACCTTTAGTGTGGGAGCAATCGCCGGACGTTCGCAATTTCGGTGTTGAGCTCTGGCCAGATTGAGCAGGAGAGGCTGTGTACGTTGGAAGTTTTAGTAGGCTAAACAAGTTCAGAGCCCAAGTGTTTGTGGTTCGTTTGAGAGGTTACCAGTGGGAGATGAGGATCAGCAAGAGCTTTCAGGGCTGGCACCTTTAGTGTAGGAGCAATCGCCGGACGTTCGCAATTTCGGTGTTGAATTTTGGCCAGATTGAGCAGGAGAGGCTGTGTACGTTGGAAGTTTTAGTAGGCTAAACAAGTTCAGAGCCCAAGTGTTTGTGGTTCGTTTGAGAGGTTACCAGTGGGAGATGAGGACCAGCAAGAGCTTTCAGGGCTGGCACCTTTAGTGTAGGAGCAATCGCTGGACGTTCGCATTTTCGGTGTTGAGCTCTGGCCAGATTGAGCAGGAGAGGCTGTGTACGTTGGAAGTTTTAGTAGGCTAAACAAGTTCAGAGCCCAAGTGTTTGTGGTTCGTTTGAGAGGTTACCAGTGGGAGATGAGGATCAGCAAGAGCTTTCAGGGCTGGCACCTTTAGTGTAGGAGCAATCGCCGGACGTTCGCAATTTCGGTGTTGAGCTCTGGCCAGATTGAGCAGGAGAGGCTGTGTACGTTGGAAGTTTTAGTAGGCTAAACAAGTTCAGAGCCCAAGTGTTTGTGGTTCGTTTGAGAGGTTACCAGTGGGAGATGAGGACCAGCAAGAGCTTTCAGGGCTGGCACCTTTAGTGTAGGAGCAATCGCCGGACGTTCGCAATTTCGGTGTTGAATTTTGGCCAGATTGAGCAGGAGAGGCTGTGTACGTTGGAAGTTTTAGTAGGCTAAACAAGTTCAGAGCCCAAGTGTTTGTGGTTCGTTTGAGAGGTTACCAGTGGGAGATGAGGACCAGCAAGAGCTTTCAGGGCTGGCACCTTTAGTGTAGGAGCAATCCCTGGACGTTCGCAATTCCGGTGTTGAGCTCTGGCCAGATTGAGCAGGAGAGGCTGTGTACGTTGGAAGTTTTAGTAGCCTAAACAAGTTCAGAGCCCAAGTGTTTGTGGTTCGTTTGAGAGGTTACCAGTGGGAGATGAGGACCAGCAAGAGCTTTCAGGGCTGGCACCTTTAGTGTAGGAGCAATCCCTGGACGTTCGCAATTCCGGTGTTGAGCTCTGGCCAGATTGAGCAGGAGAGGCTGTGTACGTTGGAAGTTTTAGTAGGCTAAACAAGTTCAGAGCCCAAGTGTTTGTGGTTCGTTTGAGAGGTTACCAGTGGGAGATGAGGACCAGCAAGAGCTTTCAGGGCTGGCACCTTTAGTGTAGGAGCAATCGCCGGACGTTCGCAATTTCGGTGTTGAATTTTGGCCAGATTGAGCAGGAGAGGCTGTGTACGTTGGAAGTTTTAGTAGCCAAAACAAGTTCAGAGCCCAAGTGTTTGTGGTTCGTTTGAGAGGTTACCAGTGGGAGATGAGGACCAGCAAGAGCTTTCAGGGCTGGCACCTTTAGTGTAGGAGCAATCGCCGGACGTTCGCATTTTCGGTGTTGAGCTCTGGCCAGATTGAGCAGGAGAGGCTGTGTACGTTGGAAGTTTTAGTAGGCTAAACAAGTTCAGAGCCCAAGTGTTTGTGGTTCGTTTGAGAGGTTACCAGTGGGAGATGAGGACCAGCAAGAGCTTTCAGGGCTGGCATCTTTAGTGTAGGAGCAATCCCTGGACGTTCGCAATTTCGGTGTTGAGCTCTGGCCAGATTGAGCAGGAGAGGCTGTGTACGTTGGAAGTTTTAGTAGGCTAAACAAGTTCAGAGCCCAAGTGTTTGTGGTTCGTTTGAGAGGTTACCAGTGGGAGATGAGGAGCAGCAAGAGCTTTCAGGGCTGGCACCTTTAGTGTAGGAGCAATCGCCGGACGTTCGCATTTTCGGTGTTGAGCTCTGGCCAGATTGAGCAGGAGAGGCTGTGTACGTTGGAAGTTTTAGTAGGCTAAACAAGTTCAGAGCCCAAGTGTTTGTGGTTCGTTTGAGAGGTTACCAGTGGGAGATGAGGACCAGCAAGAGCTTTCAGGGCTGGCACCTTTAGTGTAGGAGCAATCGCCGGACGTTCGCATTTTCGGTGTTGAGCTCTGGCCAGATTGAGCAGGAGAGGCTGTGTACGTTGGAAGTTTTAGTAGGCTAAACAAGTTCAGAGCCCAAGTGTTTGTGGTTCGTTTGAGAGGTTACCAGTGGGAGATGAGGACCAGCAAGAGCTTTCAGGGCTGGCACCTTTAGTGTAGGAGCAATCGCCGGACGTTCGCAATTTCGGTGTTGAGCTCTGGCCAGATTGAGCAGGAGAGGCTGTGTACGTTGGAAGTTTTGGTAGGCTAAACAAGTTCAGAGCCCAAGTGTTTGTGGTTCGTTTGAGAGGTTACCAGTGGGAGATGAGGACCAGCAAGAGCTTTCAGGGCTGGCACCTTTAGTGTGGGAGCAATCGCCGGACGTTCGCAATTTCGGTGTTGAGCTCTGGCCAGATTGAGCAGGAGAGGCTGTGTACGTTGGAAGTTTTAGTAGGCTAAACAAGTTCAGAGCCCAAGTGTTTGTGGTTCGTTTGAGAGGTTACCAGTGGGAGATGAGGATCAGCAAGAGCTTTCAGGGCTGGCACCTTTAGTGTAGGAGCAATCGCCGGACGTTCGCAATTTCGGTGTTGAATTTTGGCCAGATTGAGCAGGAGAGGCTGTGTACGTTGGAAGTTTTAGTAGGCTAAACAAGTTCAGAGCCCAAGTGTTTGTGGTTCGTTTGAGAGGTTACCAGTGGGAGATGAGGACCAGCAAGAGCTTTCAGGGCTGGCACCTTTAGTGTAGGAGCAATCGCTGGACGTTCGCATTTTCGGTGTTGAGCTCTGGCCAGATTGAGCAGGAGAGGCTGTGTACGTTGGAAGTTTTAGTAGGCTAAACAAGTTCAGAGCCCAAGTGTTTGTGGTTCGTTTGAGAGGTTACCAGTGGGAGATGAGGATCAGCAAGAGCTTTCAGGGCTGGCACCTTTAGTGTAGGAGCAATCGCCGGACGTTCGCAATTTCGGTGTTGAGCTCTGGCCAGATTGAGCAGGAGAGGCTGTGTACGTTGGAAGTTTTAGTAGGCTAAACAAGTTCAGAGCCCAAGTGTTTGTGGTTCGTTTGAGAGGTTACCAGTGGGAGATGAGGACCAGCAAGAGCTTTCAGGGCTGGCACCTTTAGTGTAGGAGCAATCGCCGGACGTTCGCAATTTCGGTGTTGAATTTTGGCCAGATTGAGCAGGAGAGGCTGTGTACGTTGGAAGTTTTAGTAGGCTAAACAAGTTCAGAGCCCAAGTGTTTGTGGTTCGTTTGAGAGGTTACCAGTGGGAGATGAGGACCAGCAAGAGCTTTCAGGGCTGGCACCTTTAGTGTAGGAGCAATCGCCGGACGTTCGCATTTTCGGTGTTGAGCTCTGGCCAGATTGAGCAGGAGAGGCTGTGTACGTTGGAAGTTTTAGTAGGCTAAACAAGTTCAGAGCCCAAGTGTTTGTGGTTCGTTTGAGAGGTTACCAGTGGGAGATGAGGACCAGCAAGAGCTTTCAGGGCTGGCACCTTTAGTGTAGGAGCAATCCCTGGACGTTCACAATTCCGGTGTTGAGCTCTGGCCAGATTGAGCAGGAGAGGCTGTGTACGTTGGAAGTTTTAGTAGGCTAAACAAGTTCAGAGCCCAAGTGTTTGTGGTTCGTTTGAGAGGTTACCAGTGGGAGATGAGGACCAGCAAGAGCTTTCAGGGCTGGCACCTTTAGTGTAGGAGCAATCGCCGGACGTTCGCAATTTCGGTGTTGAGCTCTGGCCAGATTGAGCAGGAGAGGCTGTGTACGTTGGAAGTTTTAGTAGGCTAAACAAGTTCAGAGCCCAAGTGTTTGTGGTTCGTTTGAGAGGTTACCAGTGGGAGATGAGGACCAGCAAGAGCTTTCAGGGCTGGCACCTTTAGTGTAGGAGCAATCGCTGGACGATCGCATTTTCGGTGTTGAGCTCTGGCCAGATTGAGCAGGAGAGGCTGTGTACGTTGGAAGTTTTAGTACGCTAAACAAGTTCAGAGCCCAAGTGTTTGTGGTTCGTTTGAGAAGTTACCAGTGGGAGATGAGGACCAGCAAGAGCTTTCAGGGCTGGCACCTTTAGTGTAGGAGCAATCGCCGGACGTTCGCAATTTCGGTGTTGAATTTTGGCCAGATTGAGCAGGAGAGGCTGTGTACGTTGGAAGTTTTAGTAGGCTAAACAAGTTCAGAGCCCAAGTGTTTGTGGTTCGTTTGAGAGGTTACCAGTGGGAGATGAGGACCAGCAAGAGCTTTCAGGGCTGGCATCTTTAGTGTAGGAGCAATCCCTGGACGTTCGCAATTCCGGTGTTGAGCTCTGGCCAGATTGAGCAGGAGAGGCTGTGTACGTTGGAAGTTTTAGTAGCCTAAACAAGTTCAGAGCCCAAGTGTTTGTGGTTCGTTTGAGAGGTTACCAGTGGGAGATGAGGACCAGCAAGAGCTTTCAGGGCTGGCACCTTTAGTGTAGGAGCAATCGCTGGACGTTCGCATTTTCGGTGTTGAGCTCTGGCCAGATTGAGCAGGAGAGGCTGTGTACGTTGGAAGTTTTAGTAGGCTAAACAAGTTCAGAGCCCAAGTGTTTGTGGTTCGTTTGAGAAGTTACCAGTGGGAGATGAGGACCAGCAAGAGCTTTCACGGCTGGCACCTTTAGTGTAGGAGCAATCGCCGGACGTTTCGCAATTTCGGTGTTGAATTTTGGCCAGATTGAGCAGGAGAGGCTGTGTACGTTGGAAGTTTTCGTAGGCTAAACAAGTTCAGAGCCCAAGTGTTTGTGGTTCGTTTGAGAGGTTAGCAGTGGGAGATGAGGACCAGCAAGAGCTTTCAGGGCTGGCACCTTTAGTGTAGGAGCAATCCCTGGACGTTCGCAATTCCGGTGTTGAGCTCTGGCCAGATTGAGCAGGAGAGGCTGTGTACGTTGGAAGTTTTAGTAGGCTAAACAAGTTCAGAGCCCAAGTGTTTGTGGTTCGTTTGAGAGGTTACCAGTGGGAGATGAGGACCAGCAAGAGCTTTCAGGGCTGGCACCTTTAGTGTAGGAGCAATCGCCGGACGTTCGCATTTTCGGTGTTGAGCTCTGGCCAGATTGAGCAGGAGAGGCTGTGTACGTTGGAAGTTTTGGTAGGCTAAACAAGTTCAGAGCCCAAGTGTTTGTGGTTCGTTTGAGAGGTTACCAGTGGGAGATGAGGACCAGCAAGAGCTTTCAGGGCTGGCACCTTTAGTGTAGGAGCAATCGCCGGACGTTCGCAATTTCGGTGTTGAGCTCTGGCCAGATTGAGCAGGAGAGGCTGTGTACGTTGGAAGTTTTAGTAGGCTAAACAAGTTCAGAGCCCAAGTGTTTGTGGTTCGTTTGAGAGGTTACCAGTGGGAGATGAGGACCAGCAAGAGCTTTCAGGGCTGGCACCTTTAGTGTAGGAGCAATCGCCGGACGTTCGCAATTTCGGTGTTGAGCTCTGGCCAGATTGAGCAGGAGAGGCTGTGTACGTTGGAAGTTTTAGTAGGCTAAACAAGTTCAGAGCCCAAGTGTTTGTGGTTCGTTTGAGAGGTTACCAGTGGGAGATGAGGACCAGCAAGAGCTTTCAGGGCTGGCACCTTTAGTGTGGGAGCAATCCCTGGACGTTCGCATTTTCGGTGTTGAGCTCTGGCCAGATTGAGCAGGAGAGGCTGTGTACGTTGGAAGTTTTAGTAGGCTAAACAAGTTCAGAGCCCAAGTGTTTGTGGTTCGTTTGAGAGGTTACCAGTAGGAGATGAGGACCAGCAAGAGCTTTCAGGGCTGGCACCTTTAGTGTAGGAGCAATCGCTGGACGTTCGCATTTTCGGTGTTGAGCTCTGGCCAGATTGAGCAGGAGAGGCTGTGTACGTTGGAAGTTTTAGTAGGCTAAACAAGTTCAGAGCCCAAGTGTTTGTGGTTCGTTTGAGAAGTTACCAGTGGGAGATGAGGACCAGCAAGAGCTTTCAGGGCTGGCACCTTTAGTGTAGGAGCAATCGCCGGACGTTCGCAATTTCGGTGTTGAATTTTGGCCAGATTGAGCAGGAGAGGCTGTGTACGTTGGAAGTTTTAGTAGGCTAAACAAGTTCAGAGCCCAAGTGTTTGTGGTTCGTTTGAGAGGTTACCAGTGGGAGATGAGGACCAGCAAGAGCTTTCAGGGCTGGCACCTTTAGTGTAGGAGCAATCGCCGGACGTTCGCATTTTCGGTGTTGAGCTCTGGCCAGATTGAGCAGGAGAGGCTGTGTACGTTGGAAGTTTTAGTAGGCTAAACAAGTTCAGAGCCCAAGTGTTTGTGGTTCGTTTGAGAGGTTACCAGTGGGAGATGAGGACCAGCAAGAGCTTTCAGGGCTGGCACCTTTAGTGTAGGAGCAATCCCTGGACGTTCGCAATTCCGGTGTTGAGCTCTGGCCAGATTGAGCAGGAGAGGCTGTGTACGTTGGAAGTTTTAGTAGCCTAAACAAGTTCAGAGCCCAAGTGTTTGTGGTTCGTTTGAGAGGTTACCAGTGGGAGATGAGGACCAGCAAGAGCTTTCAGGGCTGGCACCTTTAGTGTAGGAGCAATCCCTGGACGTTCGCAATTCCGGTGTTGAGCTCTGGCCAGATTGAGCAGGAGAGGTTGTGTACGTTGGAAGTTTTAGTAGGCTAAACAAGTTCAGAGCCCAAGTGTTTGTGGTTCGTTTGAGAGGTTACCAGTGGGAGATGAGGACCAGCAAGAGCTTTCAGGGCTGGCACCTTTAGTGTGGGAGCAATCGCCGGACGTTCGCAATTTCGGTGTTGAGCTCTGGCCAGATTGAGCAGGAGAGGCTGTGTACGTTGGAAGTTTTAGTAGGCTAAACAAGTTCAGAGCCCAAGTGTTTGTGGTTCGTTTGAGAGGTTACCAGTGGGAGATGAGGACCAGCAAGAGCTTTCAGGGCTGGCACCTTTAGTGTAGGAGCAATCGCCGGACATTCGCAATTTCGGTGTTGAGCTCTGGCCAGATTGAGCAGGAGAGGCTGTGTACGTTGGAAGTTTTAGTAGGCTAAACAAGTTCAGAGCCAAGTGTTTGTGGTTCGTTTGAGAGGTTACCAGTGGGAGATGAGGACCAGCAAGAGCTTTCAGGGCTGGCACCTTTAGTGTAGGAGCAATCGCCGGACGTTCGCATTTTCGGTGTTGAGCTCTGGCCAGATTGAGCAGGAGAGGCTGTGTACGTTGGAAGTTTTCGTAGGCTAAACAAGTTCAGAGCCCAAGTGTTTGTGGTTCGTTTGAGAGGTTACCAGTGGGAGATGAGGACCAGCAAGAGCTTTCAGGGCTGGCACCTTTAGTGTAGGAGCAATCGCCGGACGTTTGCAATTTCGGTGTTGAGCTCTGGCCAGATTGAGCAGGAGAGTCTGTGTACGTTGGAAGTTTTAGTAGGCTAAACAAGTTCAGAGCCCAAGTGTTTGTGGTTCGTTTGAGAGGTTACCAGTGGGAGATGAGGACCAGCAAGAGCTTTCAGGGCTGGCACCTTTAGTGTAGGAGCAATCGCCGGACGTTTGCAATTTCGGTGTTGAGCTCTGGCCAGATTGAGCAGGAGAGGCTGTGTACGTTGGAAGTTTTAGTAGGCTAAACAAGTTCAGAGCCCAAGTGTTTGTGGTTCGTTTGAGAGGTTACCAGTGGGAGATGAGGACCAGCAAGAGCTTTCAGGGCTGGCACCTTTAGTGAAGGAGCAATCGCTGGACGTTCGCATTTTCGGTGTTGAGCTCTGGCCAGATTGAGCAGGAGAGGCTGTGTACGTTGGAAGTTTTAGTAGGCTAAACAAGTTCAGAGCCCAAGTGTTTGTGGTTCGTTTGAGAGGTTACCAGTGGGAGATGAGGACCAGCAAGAGCTTTCAGGGCTGGCACCTTTAGTGTAGGAGCAATCCCTGGACGTTCGCAATTCCGGTGTTGAGCTCTGGCCAGATTGAGCAGGAGAGGCTGTGTACGTTGGAAGTTTTAGTAGGCTAAACAAGTTCAGAGCCCAAGTGTTTGTGGTTCGTTTGAGAGGTTACCAGTGGGAGATGAGGACCAGCAAGAGCTTTCAGGGCTGGCACCTTTAGTGTAGGAGCAATCGCCGGACGTTCGCAATTTCGGTGTTGAGCTCTGGCCAGATTGAGCAGGAGAGGCTGTGTACGTTGGAAGTTTTAGTAGGCTAAACAAGTTCAGAGCCCAAGTGTTTGTGGTTCGTTTGAGAGGTTACCAGTGGGAGATGAGGACCAGCAAGAGCTTTCAGGGCTGGCACCTTTAGTGTAGGAGCAATCGCCGGACGTTCGCAATTCCGGTGTTGAGCTCTGGCCAGATTGAGCAGGAGAGGCTGTGTACGTTGGAAGTTTTAGTAGGCTAAACAAGTTCAGAGCCCAAGTGTTTGTGGTTCGTTTGAGAGGTTACCAGTGGGAGATGAGGACCAGCAAGAGCTTTCAGGGCTGGCACCTTTAGTGTAGGAGCAATCGCCGGACGTTCGCAATTTCGGTGTTGAGCTCTGGCCAGATTGAGCAGGAGAGGCTGTGTACGTTGGAAGTTTTAGTAGGCTAAACAAGTTCAGAGCCCAAGTGTTTGTGGTTCGTTTGAGAGGTTACCAGTGGGAGATGAGGACCAGCAAGAGCTTTCAGGGCTGGCACCTTTAGTGTAGGAGCAATCGCCGGACGTTCGCAATTTCGGTGTTGAGCTCTGGCCAGATTGAGCAGGAGAGGCTGTGTACGTTGGAAGTTTTAGTAGGCTAAACAAGTTCAGAGCCCAAGTGTTTGTGGTTCGTTTGAGAGGTTACCAGTGGGAGATGAGGACCAGCAAGAGCTTTCAGGGCTGGCACCTTTAGTGTAGGAGCAATCCCTGGACGTTCGCAATTCCGGTGTTGAGCTCTGGCCAGATTGAGCAGGAGAGGCTGTGTACGTTGGAAGTTTTAGTAGCCTAAACAAGTTCAGAGCCCAAGTGTTTGTGGTTCGTTTGAGAGGTTACCAGTAGGAGATGAGGACCAGCAAGAGCTTTCAGGGCTGGCACCTTTAGTGTAGGAGCAATCGCTGGACGTTCGCATTTTCGGTGTTGAGCTCTGGCCAGATTGAGCAGGAGAGGCTGTGTACGTTGGAAGTTTTAGTAGGCTAAACAAGTTCAGAGCCCAAGTGTTTGTGGTTCGTTTGAGAGGTTACCAGTGGGAGATGAGGACCAGCAAGAGCTTTCAGGGCTGGCACCTTTAGTGTGGGAGCAATCCCTGGACGTTCGCAATTTCGGTGTTGAGCTCTGGCCAGATTGAGCAGGAGAGGCTGTGTACGTTGGAAGTTTTAGTAGGCTAAACAAGTTCAGAGCCCAAGTGTTTGTGGTTCGTTTGAGAGGTTACCAGTAGGAGATGAGGACCAGCAAGAGCTTTCAGGGCTGGCACCTTTAGTGTAGGAGCAATCGCTGGACGTTCGCATTTTCGGTGTTGAGCTCTGGCCAGATTGAGCAGGAGAGGCTGTGTACGTTGGAAGTTTTAGTAGGCTAAACAAGTTCAGAGCCCAAGTGTTTGTGGTTCGTTTGAGAAGTTACCAGTGGGAGATGAGGACCAGCAAGAGCTTTCAGGGCTGGCACCTTTAGTGTAGGAGCAATCGCCGGACGTTCGCAATTTCGGTGTTGAATTTGGCCAGATTGAGCAGGAGAGGCTGTGTACGTTGGAAGTTTTAGTAGGCTAAACAAGTTCAGAGCCCAAGTGTTTGTGGTTCGTTTGAGAGGTTACCAGTGGGAGATGAGGACCAGCAAGAGCTTTCAGGGCTGGCACCTTTAGTGTAGGAGCAATCGCCGGACGTTCGCATTTTCGGTGTTGAGCTCTGGCCAGATTGAGCAGGAGAGGCTGTGTACGTTGGAAGTTTTAGTAGGCTAAACAAGTTCAGAGCCCAAGTGTTTGTGGTTCGTTTGAGAGGTTACCAGTGGGAGATGAGGAGCAGCAAGAGCTTTCAGGGCTGGCACCTTTAGTGTAGGAGCAATCCCTGGACGTTCGCAATTCCGGTGTTGAGCTCTGGCCAGATTGAGCAGGAGAGGCTGTGTACGTTGGAAGTTTTAGTAGGCTAAACAAGTTCAGAGCCCAAGTGTTTGTGGTTCGTTTGAGAGGTTACCAGTGGGAGATGAGGACCAGCAAGAGCTTTCAGGGCTGGCACCTTTAGTGTAGGAGCAATCCCTGGACGTTCGCAATTCCGGTGTTGAGCTCTGGCCAGATTGAGCAGGAGAGGCTGTGTACGTTGGAAGTTTTAGTAGGCTAAACAAGTTCAGAGCCCAAGTGTTTGTGGTTCGTTTGAGAGGTTACCAGTGGGAGATGAGGACCAGCAAGAGCTTTCAGGGCTGGCACCTTTAGTGTGGGAGCAATCGCCGGACGTTCGCAATTTCGGTGTTGAGCTCTGGCCAGATTGAGCAGGAGAGGCTGTGTACGTTGGAAGTTTTAGTAGGCTAAACAAGTTCAGAGCCCAAGTGTTTGTGGTTCGTTTGAGAGGTTACCAGTGGGAGATGAGGACCAGCAAGAGCTTTCAGGGCTGGCACCTTTAGTGTAGGAGCAATCGCCGGACGTTCGCAATTTCGGTGTTGAGCTCTGGCCAGATTGAGCAGGAGAGGCTGTGTACGTTGGAAGTTTTAGTAGCCTAAACAAGTTCAGAGCCAAGTGTTTGTGGTTCGTTTGAGAGGTTACCAGTGGGAGATGAGGACCAGCAAGAGCTTTCAGGGCTGGCACCTTTAGTGTAGGAGCAATCGCCGGACGTTCGCATTTTCGGTGTTGAGCTCTGGCCAGATTGAGCAGGAGAGGCTGTGTACGTTGGAAGTTTTGGTAGGCTAAACAAGTTCAGAGCCCAAGTGTTTGTGGTTCGTTTGAGAGGTTACCAGTGGGAGATGAGGACCAGCAAGAGCTTTCAGGGCTGGCACCTTTAGTGTAGGAGCAATCGCCGGACGTTTGCAATTTCGGTGTTGAGCTCTGGCCAGATTGAGCAGGAGAGTCTGTGTACGTTGGAAGTTTTAGTAGGCTAAACAAGTTCAGAGCCCAAGTGTTTGTGGTTCGTTTGAGAGGTTACCAGTGGGAGATGAGGACCAGCAAGAGCTTTCAGGGCTGGCACCTTTAGTGTAGGAGCAATCGCCGGACGTTTGCAATTTCGGTGTTGAGCTCTGGCCAGATTGAGCAGGAGAGGCTGTGTACGTTGGAAGTTTTAGTAGGCTAAACAAGTTCAGAGCCCAAGTGTTTTGTGGTTCGTTTGAGAGGTTACCAGTGGGAGATGAGGACCAGCAAGAGCTTTCAGGGCTGGCACCTTTAGTGTAGGAGCAATCGCTGGACGTTCGCAATTTCGGTGTTGAACTCTGACGTGAATTAGCGAATGGAAGCGATGATACGTCTGGACCTTTGAGTGTCTAAACAAGTTCAGAGGCCAAGTGTTTGTGGTTCGTTTGAGAGGTTACCAGTGGGAGATGAGGACCAGCAAGAGCTTTCAGGGCTGGCACCTTTAGTGTAGGAGCAATTGCTGGACGTTCGCGATTTCGGCGTTGAGCTGTGGCCAGATTGAGCAGGAGAGGCTGTGTACGCTGGAAGTTTTAGTAGCCTAAACAAGTTCAGAGCCCAAGTGTTTGTGGTTCGTTTGAGAGGTTACCAGTGGGAGATGAGGACCAGCAAGAGCTTTCAGGACTGGCACCTTTAGTGTAGGAGCAATCGCTGGACGTTCGCAATTTCGGTGTTGAGCTCTGGCCAGATTGAGCAGGAGAGGCTGTGTACGTTGGAAGTTTTAGTAGCCTAAACAAGTTCAGAGCCCAAGTGTTTGTGGTTCATTTTAGAGGTTACCAGTGGGAGATGAGGACCAGCAACAGCATTCAGGGCTGGCACCTTTAGTGTAGGAGCAATCGCTAGACGTTCGCAATTTCGGTGTTGAGCTCTGGCCAGATTGAGCAGGAGAGGCTGTGTACGTTGGAAGTTTTAGTAGGCTAAACAAGTTCAGAGGCCAAGTGTTTGTGGTTCGTTTGAGAGGTTACCAGTGGGAGATGAGGACCAGCAAGAGCTTTCAGGGCTGGCACCTTTAGTGTAGGAGCAACCGCTGGACGTTCGCAATTTCAGTGTTGAACTTTGGCCAGATTGAGCAGGAGAGGCTGTGTATGTTGGAAGTTTTAGTAGCCTAAACAAGTTCAGAGCCCAAGTGTTTGTGGTTCGTTTTAGAGATTACCAGGGGGAGATGAGGACCAGCAAGAGCTTTCAGGGCTGGCACCTTTAGTGTAGGAGCAATCGCTGGACGTTCGCAATTTTGGTGTTGAGCTCTGACGTGAATTAGCGAAAGAAAGCGATGATACGTCTGGACCTTTGAGTGTCTAAATAAGTTCAGAGCCCAAGTGTTTGTTGTTCGTGTTAGAGGCTACCAGTGGGAGATGAGGACCAGCAAGATCTTTCAGGGCTGGCACCTTTAGTGTAGGAGCAATCGCTGGACGTTCGCAATTTCGGTGTTGAGCTCTGGCCAGATTGAGCACTAGAGTCTGTGTACGTTGGAAGTTTTAGTAGCCTAAACAAGTGCAGAGCCCAAGTGTTTGTGGTTCGTTTTAGAGGCTACCAGTGGGAGATGAGGACCAGCAAGAGCTTTCAGTGCTGGCACCTTTAGTGTAGGAGGAATCACTGGACGTTCGCAATTTCGGTGTTGAGCTCTGGCCAGATTGAGCACGAGAGGCTGTGTACGTTGGAAGTTTTAGTAGCCTAAACAAGTTCAGAGCCCAAGTGTTTGTGGTTCGTTTGAGAGGTTACCAGTGGGAGATGAGGACCAGCAAGAGCTTTCAGGGCTGGCACCTTTACTGTAGGAGCAACCGCTGAACGTTCACAATTTCGGTGTTGAACTTTGGCCAGATTGAGCAGGAGAGGCTGTGTACGTTGGAAGTTTTAGTAGGCTAAACAAGTTCAGAGGGCAAGTGTTTGTGGTTCGTTTTAGAGGTTACCAGTGGGAGATGAGGACCAGCAAGAGCTTTCAGGGCTGGCACCTTTAGTGTAGGAGCAATCGCTGGACGTTCGCAATTTCGGTGTTGAGCTCTGACGTGAATTAGCGAAAGGAAGCGATGATACGTCTGGACCTTTGAGTGTCTAAACAAGTTCAGAGCCCAAGTGTTTGTGGTTCGTTTGAGAGGTTACCAGTGGGAGATGAGGACCAGCAAGAGCTTTCAGGGCTGGCACCTTTAGTGTAGGAGCAATCGCTGGACGTTCGCAATTTCGGTGTTGAGCTCTGGCCAGATTGAGCAGGAGAGGCTGTGTACGTTGGAAGTTTTAGTAGGCTAAACAAGTTCAGAGGCCAAGTGTTTGTGGTTCGTTTGAGAGGTTCCCAGTGGGAGATGAGGACCAGCAAGAGCTTTCAGGACTGGCACCTTTAGTGTAGGAGCAATCGCTGGACGTTCGCAATTTCGGTGTTGAGCTCTGGCCAGATTGAGCAGGAGAGGCTGTGTACGTTGGAAGTTTTAGTAGCCTAAACAAGTTCAGAGCCCAAGTGTTTGTGGTTCATTTTAGAGGTTACCAGTGGGAGATGAGGACCAGCAACAGCATTCAGGGCTGGCACCTTTAGTGTAGGAGCAATTGCTGGACGTTCGCAATTTCGGGGTTGAGCTCTGGCCAGATTGAGCACGAGAGGCTGTGTACGTTGGAAGTTTTAGTAGGCTAAACAAGTTCAGAGCCCCAGTGTTTGTGGTTCGTTTGAGAGGTTACCAGTGGGAGATGAGGACCAGCAAGAGCTTTCAGGGCTGGCACCTTTAGTGTAGGAGCAATCGCTGGACGTTCGCAATTTCAGTGTTGAGCTCTGGCCAGATTGAGCAGGAGAGGCTGTGTACGTTGGAAGTTTTAGTAGGCTAAACAAGTTCAGAGCCCAAGTGTTTGTGGTTCGTTTGAGAGGTTACCAGTGGGAGATGAGGACCAGCAAGAGCTTTCAGAGCTGGCCCCTTTAGTGTAGGAGCAATCGCTGGACGTTCGCAATTTCGGTGTTGAGCTCTGGCCAGATTGAGCAGGAGAGGCTGTGTACGTTGGAAGTTTTAGTAGCCTAAACAAGTTCAGAGCCCAAGTGTTTGTGGTTCGTTTGAGAGGTTACCAGTGGGAGATGAGGACCAGCAAGAGCTTTCAGGGCTGGCACCTTTAGTGTAGGAACAATCGCTGGACGTTCGCAATTTCGGTGTTGAGCTCTGGCCAGATTGAGCACGAGAGGCTGTGTACGTTGGAAGTTTTAGTAGCCTAAACAAGTTCAGAGCCCATGTGTTTGTGGTTCGTTTTAGAGGTTACCAGTGGGAGATGAGGACCAGCAACAGCATTCAGGGCTGGCACCTTTAGTGTAGGAGCAATCGCTGGACGTTCGCAATTTCGGTGTTGAGCTCTGACGTGAATTAGCGAAAGGAAGCGATGATACGTCTGGACCTTTGAGTGTCTAAACAAGTTCAGAGGCCTAGTGTTTGTGGTTCGTTTGAGAGGTTCCCAGTGAGAGATGAGGACCAGCAAGAGCTTTCAGGGCTGGCACCTTTAGTGTAGGAGCAACCGCTGGACGTTCGCAATTTCAGTGTTGAGCTCTGGCCAGATTGAGCAGGAGAGGCTGTGTACGTTGGAAGTTTTAGTAGGCTAAACAAGTTCAGAGCCCCAGTGTTTGTGGTTCGTTTTAGAGGTTCCCAGTGGGAGATGAGGACCAGCAAGAGCTTTCAGGGCTGACACCTTTAGTGTAGGAGCAATCGCTGGACGTTCGCAATTTCGGTGTTGAGCTCTGGCCAGATTGAGCAGGAGAGGCTGTGTACGTTGGAAGTTTTAGTAGGCTAAACAAGTTCAGAGGCCAAGTGTTTGTGGTTCGTTTGAGAGGTTACCAGTGGGAGATGAGGACCAGCAAGATCTTTCAGGGCTGGCACCTTTAGTGTAGGAGCAATCGCTGGACGTTCGCAATTTCGGTGTTGAGCTCTGGCCAGATTGAGCAGGAGAGGCAGTGTACCTTGGAAGTTTTAGTAGCCTAAACAAGTTCAGAGCCCAAGTGTTTGTGGTTCGTTTTAGAGGGTACCAGTGGGAGATGGGACCAGCAAGAGCTTTCAGGGCTGGCACTGTTAGTGTAGGAGCAATTGCTGGACGTTCGCAATTTCGGCGTTGAGCTCTGGCCAGATTGAGCAGGAGAGGCTGTGTACGTTGGAAGTTTTAGTAGGCTAAACAAGTTCAGAGCCCAAGTGTTTGTGGTTCGTTTGAGAGGTTACCAGTGGGAGATGAGGACCAGCAAGAGCTTTCAGGGCTGGCACCTTTAGTGTAGGAGCAACCGCTGGACGTTCGCAATTTCGGTGTTGAACTTTGGTCAGATTGTGCAGGAGAGGCTGTGTACGTTGGAAGTTTTAGTAGCCTAAACAAGTGCAGAGCCCAAGTGTTTGTGGTTCGTTTGAGAGGTTACCAGTGGGAGATGAGGACCAGCAAGATCTTTCAGGGCTGGCACCTTTACCGTAGGAGCAATCGCTGGACGTTCACAATTTCGGTGTTGAGCTCTAACGTGAATTAGCGAAAGGAAGCGATGATACGTCTGGACCTTTGAGTGTCTAAAGAAGTTCAGAGCCCAAGTGGTTGTGGTTCGTTTGAGAGGTTACCAGTGGGAGATGAGGACCAGCAAGAGCTTTCAGGGCTGGCACCTTTACTGTAGGAGCAACCGCTGGACGTTCGCAATTTCGGTGTTGAGCTCTGGCCAGATTGGGCACGAGAGGCTGTGTACTTTGGAAGTTTTAGTAGCCTAAACAAGTTCAGAGCCCAAGTGTTTGTGGTTCGTTTTAGAGGTTACCAGGGGAAACGAGGACCAGCAAGAGCTTTCAGGGCTGGCACCTTTAGTGTAGGAGCAATCGCTGGACGTTCGCAATTTCGGTGTTGAGCTCTGGCCAGATTGAGCAGGAGAGGCTGTGTACGTTGGAAGTTTTAGTAGCCTAAACAAGTTCAGAGCCCAAGTGTTTGTGGTTCGTTTTAGAGGTTCCCAGTGGGAGATGAGGACCAGCAAGAGCTTTCAGGGCTGACACCTTATAGTGTAGGAGCAATCGCTGGACGTTCGCAATTTCGGTGTTGAGCTCTGGCCAGATTGAGCAGGAGAGGCAGTGTACGTTGGAAGTTTTAGTAGCCTAAACAAGTTCAGAGCCCAAGTGTTTGTGGTTCGTTTTAGAGGTTACCAGTGGGAGATGAGGACCATCAACAGCTTTCAGGGCTGGCACCTTTAGTGTAGGAGCAATCGCTGGACATTCGCAATTTCGGTGTTGAGCTCTGACGTGAATTAGCGAAAGGAAGCGATGATACGTCTGGACCTTTGCGTGTCTAAACAAGTTCAGAGGCCAAGTGTTTGTGGTTCGTTTGAGAGGTTCCCAGTGGGAGATGAGGACCAGCAAGAGCTTTCAGGGCTGGCACCTTTAGTGTAGGAGCAATCGCTGGACGTTCGCAATGTCGGTGTTGAGCTCTGGCCAGATTGAGCACGAGAGGCTGTGTACGTTGGAAGTTTTAGTAGGCTAAACAAGTTCAGAGCCCAAGTGTTTGTGGTTCGTTTGAGAGGTTACCAGTGGGAGATGAGGACCAGCAACAGCTTTCAGGGCTGGCACCTTTAGTGTAGGAGCAATCACTGGACGTTTCCAATCTCGGTGTTGAGCTCTGACGTGAATTAGCGAAAGGAAGCGATGATACGTCTGGACCTTTGAGTGTCTAAACAAGTTCAGAGCCCAAGTGTTTGTGGTTCGTTTGAGAGGCTACCAGTGGGAGATGAGGACCAGCAAGTGCTTTAAGGGCTGGCACCTTTAGTGTAGGAGCAATCGCTGGACGTTCGCAATTTCGGTGTTGAGCTCTGGCCAGATTGAGCAGGAGAGGCTGTGTACGTTGGAAGTTTTAGTAGCCTGAACAAGTTCAGAGCCCAAGTCTTTGTGGTTCGTTTTAGAGGTCACCAGTGGGAGATGAGTACCAGCAAGAGCTTTCAGGGCTGGCACCTTTAGTGTAGGAGCAATCGCTGGACGTTCGCAATTTTGGTGTTGAGCTCTGGCCAGATTGAGCAGGAGAGGCTGTGTACGTTGGAAGTTTTAGTAGGCTAAACAAGTTCAGAGCCCAAGTGTTTGTGGTTCGTTTTAGAGGTTACCAGTGGGAGATGAGGACCAGCAAGAGCTTTCAGGGCTGGCACCTTTAGTGTAGGAGCAATCGCTGGACGTTCGCAATTTCGGTGTTGAGCTCTGGCCAGTTGAGCAGGAGAGGCAGTGTACCTTGGAAGTCTTAGTAGCCTAAACAAGTTCAGAGCCCAAGTGTTTGTGGTTCGTTTTAGAGGGTACCAGTGGGAGATGGGACCAGCAAGAGCTTTCAGGGCTGGCACTGTTAGTGTAGGAGCAATTGCTGCACGTACGCAATTTCGGCGTTGATCTCTGGCCAGATTGAGCAGGAGAGGCAGTGTACGTTGGAAGTTTTAGTAGGCTAAACAAGTTCAGAGCCCAAGTGTTTGTGGTTCGTTTGAGAGGTTACCAGTGGGAGATGAGGACCAGCAACAGCTTCCAGGGCTGGCACCTTTAGTGTAGGAGCAATCGCTGGACGTTCGCAATTTCGGTGTTGAGCTCTGGCCAGATTGAGCAGGAGAGGCTGTGTACGTTGGAAGTTTTAGTAGGCTAAACAAGTTCAGAGCCCAAGTGTTTGTGGTTCGTTTTAGAGTTTACCAGTAGGAGATAAGGACCAGCAACAGCATTCAGGGCTGGCACCTTTAGTGTAGGAGCAATCGCTGGACGTTTCCAATCTCGGTGTTGAGCTCTGACGTGAATTAGCGAAAGGAAGCGATGATACGTCTGGACCTTTGAGTGTCTAAACAAGTTCAGAGCCGAAGTGTTTGTGGTTCGTTTGAGAGGTTACCAGTGGGAGATGAGGACCAGCAAGAGCTTTCAGGGCTGGCACCTTTAGTGTAGGAGCAACCGCTGGACGTTCGCAATTTCGGTGTTGAACTTCGGTCAGATTGAGCAGGAGAGGCTGTGTACGTTGGAAGTTTTAGTAGGCTAAACAAGTTCAGAGCCCATGTTTGTGGTTCGTTTGAGAGGTTACCAGTGGGAGATGAGGACCAGCAAGAGCTTTCAGGGCTGGCACCTTTAGTGTAGGAGCAATAGCTGGACGTTCGCTATTTCGGTGTTGAGCTCTGGCCAGTTGAGCAGGAGAGGCTGTGTACGTTGGAAGTTTTAGTAGCCTAAACAAGTTCAGAGCCCAAGTGTTTGTGGTTCGTTTTAGAGGGTACCAGTGGGAGATGGGACCAGCAAGAGCTTTCAGGGCTGGCATTGTTAGTGTAGGAGCAATTGCTGGACGTTCGCAATTTCGGCGTTGATGTCTGGCCAGATTGAGCAGGAGAGGCTGTGTACGTTGGAAGTTTTAGTAGGCTAAACAAGTTCAGAGGCCAAGTGTTTGTGGTTCGTTTGAGAGGTTACCAGTGGGAGATGAGGACCGGCAAGAGCTTTCAGGGCTGGCACCTTTAGTGTAGGAGCAATCGCTGGACGTTCGCAATTTCGGTGTTGAGCTCTGGCCAGTTGAACAGGAGAGGCAGTGTACGTTGGAAGTTTTAGTAGGCTAAACAAGTTCAGAGCCCAAGTGTTTGTGGTTCGTTTGAGAGGTTACCAGTGGGAGATGAGGACCAGCAAGAGCTTTCAGGGCTGGCACCTTTAGTGTAGGAGCAATCGCTGGACGTTCGCAATTTCGGTGTTGAGTTCTGGCCAGATTGAGCAGGAGAGGCTGTGTACGTTGGAAGTTTTAGTAGGCTAAACAAGTTCAGAGCCCAAGTGTTTGTGGTTCGTTTTAGAGTTTACCAGTAGGAGATAAGGACCAGCAACAGCATTCAGGGCTGGCACCTTTAGTGTAGGAGCAATCGCTGGACGTTTCCAATCTCGGTGTTGAGCTCTGACGTGAATTAGCGAAAGGAAGCGATGATACGTCTGGACCTTTGAGTGTCTAAACAAGTTCAGAGCCCAAGTGTTTGTGGTTCGTTTGAGAAGCTACCAGTGGGAGATGAGGACCAGCAAGAGCTTTCAGGGCTGGCACCTTTAGTGTAGGAGCAATCGCTGGACGTTCGCAATTTCGGTGTTGAGCTCTGACGTGAATTAGCGAAAGGAAGATATGATACGTCTGGACCTTTGAGTGTCTAAACAAGTTCAGAGCCCAAGTGTTTGTGGTTCGTTTGAGAGGTTACCAGTGGGAGATGAGGACCATCAAGAGCTTTCAGGGCTGGCACCTTTAGTGTAGGAGCAACCGCTGGACGTTCGCAATTTCGGTGTTGAACTTCGGTCAGATTGAGCAGGAGAGGCTGTGTACGTTGGAAGTTTTAGTAGGCTAAACAAGTTCAGAGCCCAAGTGTTTGTGGTTCGTTTGAGAGGTTCCCAGTGGGAGATGAGGACCAGCAACAGCACTCAGGGCTGGCACCTTTAGTGTAGGAGCAACCGCTGGACGTTCGCAATTTCGGTGTTGACCTCTGGCCAGTTGAACAGGAGAGGCAGTGTACGTTGGAAGTTTTAGTAGGCTAAACAAGTTCAGAGCCCAAGTGTTTGTGGTTCGTTTGAGAGGTTACCAGTGGGAGATGAGGACCAGCAAGAGCTTTCAGGGCTGGCACCTTTAGTGTAGGAGCAACCGCTGGACGTTCGCAATTTCGGTGTTGAGCTCTGGCCAGATTGAGCAGGAGAGGCTGTGTACGTTGGAAGTTTTAGTAGGCTAAATAAGTGCAGAGCCCAAGTGTTTGTGGTTCGTTTGAGAGGTTCCCAGTGGGAGATGAGGACCAGCAAGAGCTTTCAGGGCTGGCACCTTTAGTGTAGGAGCAATCGCTGGACGTTCACTATTTCGGTGTTGAGCTTTGGTCAGATTGAGCAGGAGAGGCTGTGTACGTTGGAAGTTTTAGTAGGCTAAACAAGTTCAGAGCCCAAGCGTTTGTGGTTCGTTTGAGAGGTTACCAGTGGGAGATGAGGACCAGCAAGAGCTTTCAGGGCTGGCACCTTTAGTGTAGGAGCAATCGCTGGACGTTCGCAATTTTGGTGTTGAACTCTGGCCAGATTGAGCAGGAGAGGCTGTGTATTTTGGAAGTTTTAGTAGGCTAAACAAGTTCAGAGGCCAAGTGTTTGTGGTTCGTTTGAGAGGTTACCAGTGGGAGATGAGGACCAGCAAGAGCTTTCAGGGCTGGCACCTTTAGTGTAGGAGCAATCGCTGGACGTTCGCAATTTCGGTGTTGAGCTCTGGCCAGTTGAGCAGGAGAGGCAGTGTACGTTGGAAGTTTTAGTAGGGTAAACAAGTTCAGAGCCCAAGTGTTTGTGGTTCGTTTTAGAGGGTACCAGTGGGAGATGGGACCAGCAAGAGCTTTCAGGGCTGGCACTGTTAGTGTAGGAGCAATTGCTGGACGTTCGCAATTTCGGTGTTGATCTCTAGCCAGATTGAGCAGGAGAGGCTGTGTACGTTGGAAGTTTTAGTAGGCTAAACAAGTTCAGAGCCCAAGTGTTTGTGGTTCGTTTTAGAGGTTACCAGTGGGAGATGAGGACCGGCAACAGCTTTCAGGGCTGGCACCTTTAGTGTAGGAGCAATCGCTGGACGTTCGCAATTTCAGTGTTGAACTTCGGTCAGATTGAGCAGGAGAGGCTGTGTACGTTGGAAGTTTTAGTAGCCTAAACAAGTTCAGAGCCCAAGTGTTTGTGGTTCGTTTGAGAGGTTCCCAGTGGGAGATGAGGACCAGCAAGAGCTTTCAGGGCTGGCACCTTTAGTGTAGGAGCAACCGCTGGACGTTCGCAATTTCGGTGTTGAACTTTGGTCAGATTGAGCAGGAGAGGCTGTGTACATTGGAAGTTTTAGTAGCCTAAACAAGTTCAGAGCCCAAGTGTTTGTGGGTCGTTTGAGAGGTTACCAGTGGGAGATGAGGACCAGCAAGAGCTTTCAGGGCTGGCACCTTTAGTGTAGGATCAACCGCTGGACGTTCGCAATTTCGGTGTTGAGCTCTGGCCAGATTGAGCAGGAGAGGCTGTGTACGTTGGAAGTTTTAGTAGGCTAAACAAGTTCAGAGCCCAAGCGTTTGTGGTTCGTTTTAGAGGTTACCAGTGGGAGATGAGGACCAGCAAGAGCTTTCAGGGCTGGCACCTTTAGTGTAGGAGCAATCGCTGGACGTTCGCAATTTCGGTGTTGAGCTCTGGCCAGTTGAACAGGAGAGGCAGTGTACATTGGAAGTTTTAGTAGGCTAAACAAGTTCAGAGCCCAAGTGTTTGTGGTTCGTTTTAGAGGTTACCAGGGGGAGATGAGGACCAGCAAGAGCTTTCAGGGCTGGCACCTTTAGTGTAGGAGCAATCGCTGGACGTTCGCAATTTCGGTGTTGAGCTCTGGCCAGATTGAGCACGAGAGGCTGTGTACGTTGGAAGTTTTAGTAGCCTAAACAAGTTCAGAGCCCATGTGTTTGTGGTTCCTTTTAGAGGTTACCAGTGGGAGATGAGGACCAGCAACAACATTCAGGGCTGGCACCTTTAGTGTAGGAGCAATCGCTGGACGTTCACTATTTCAGTGTTGAGCTTTGGTCAGATTGAGCAGGAGAGGCTGTGTACGTTGGAAGTTTTAGTAGCCTAAACCAGTTCAGAGCCCAAGTGTTTGTGGTTCGTTTGAGAGGTTACCAGTGGGAGATGAGGACCAGCAAGAGCTTTCAGGGCTGGCACCTTTAGTGTAGGATCAACCGCTGGACGTTCGCAATTTCGTTGTTGAGCTCTGGCCAGATTGAGCAGGAGAGTCTGTGTACGTTGGAAGTTTTAGTAGCCTAAACAGGTTCAGAGCCCAAGCGTTTGTGGTTCGTTTGAGAGGTTACCAGTGGGAGATGAGGACCAGCAAGAGCTTTCAGGGCTGGCACCTTTAGTGTAGGAGCAATCGCTGGACGTTCGCAATTTTGGTGTTGAACTCTGGCCAGATTGAGCAGGAGAGGCTGTGTATTTTGGAAGTTTTAGTAGGCTAAACAAGTTCAGAGCCCAAGTGTTTGTGGTTCGTTTGAGAGGTTACCAGTGGGAGATGAGGACCAGCAAGAGCTTTCAGGGCTGGCACTGTTAGTGTAGGAGCAATTGCTGGACGTTCGCAGTTTCGGTGTTGATCTCTAGCCAGATTGAGCAGGAGAGGCTGTGTACGTTGGAAGTTTTAGTAGGCTAAACAAG
>NW_026777164.1:0-47583 GCF_030936135.1 Gavia stellata
TCCAGGGGATCCAGATTGGAGTGGGACAGGGCCCAGTCTCTCCTGGGAGGGGGCAGGGGATCCAGTTTGGACTGGGAAGTATCCTACTCTGCACTGGGAGAGGGCCAGGGGATCCACTTTGGACTGGGAATGATTCCAGTCTGTCCTGGGAGGGGGCCAGGGGATCCACTTTGGACTGGGACAGGGCCCAGTCTGTCCTGGGAAGGGGCCAGGGATCCAGATTGGACTGGGACAGGGCCCAGTCTGTCCTGGGAGGGGGCCAGGGGATCCAGTTTGGACTGGGAGTGATCCCAGTCTGTCC
Organism: Gavia stellata; assembly: GCF_030936135.1. Taxonomy (NCBI): domain Eukaryota; kingdom Metazoa; phylum Chordata; class Aves; order Gaviiformes; family Gaviidae; genus Gavia; species Gavia stellata. The sequence goes on from NW_026777164.1 coordinate 302, forward strand.
TGGGAGGGGGCCACGGGATCCAGGTTGGAATGGGACAGGGCCCAGTCTGTCCTGGGAGGGGGCCAGGGGATCCAGGTTGGAATGGGAATGATCCCATTTGGTTCTGGGAGCGGGCCAGGGATCCAGTTTGGACTGGGAATGACCCCATTGGTCCTGGGAGGGCGCCAGGGGATCCAGTTTGACTGGGACAGGGCCCACTCTGTCCTGAGAGGGGGTTAGGGGATCCAGTTTGGACTGGGAATGACCCTATTTGGTCCTGGGAGGGGGCCAGGGGATCCAGTTTTGGATGGGGACATGGCCCAGTCTGTCCTGGGAGGGGGCCAGGGGATCCAGATTGTACTGGACAGGGCCCAGTCTGTCCTGGGAGGCGACCAGGCGTTCCACTTTGGACTGGGAATTATCCAGTCTTAACTGGGAGGGGCCAGGGATCCAGTTTGGACTGGAAGTTATCCCATCTGCCCTGGGAGCGGGTCCAGGGGATCCAGTTTGGACTGGGAATGATCCCAGTTTGTCCTGGGAGGGGCAGGGGATCCACTTGGACTGGAATGACCCATTTGCTCCTGGAGGGGGCCAGGGATCCAGTTTGGACTGGGACAGGGCCGAGTCTGTAGTGAGAGGAGGCCAGGGCATCCACATTGGACTGGGAATGATCCCATTCTGTCCTGGGAGGGGGCCAGGGGATCTAGTTGGACTGGAACACGGCCCAGTCTGTCCTGGGAGGGGGTCAGGGATCCAGTTTGGACTGGGAATGATTGCCATTTGGTCCAGGGAGGGGGCCAGGGGATCCAGTTGAATTGAGACAGGGCCAGTCTGTCCTGGGAGGGGGCCAGGGGACCCAGGTGGGACTGGGACAGGGCCAGTCTGTCCTGGGAGGGGGCCAGGGGATCCAGGTTGGAGGGGAATGATCCCATTTGGTCTGGAGGGGGCCAGGGAACCCAGTTTGGACTGGGAATGACCCCATTTGGTCCTGGGAGGGGGCCAGGGGATCAGTTTGGATTGGACAGGGCCCAGTCTGTCCTGGGAGGGGGCCAGGGGATCCAGGTTGGCCTGGGACAGGGCCAGTCTGTCTGGAGGGGGCCAGGGGATCCAGTTTTGACTGGGACAGGGCCCACTCTGTCCTGGGAGGGGGGTAGGGGATCCAGTTTGGACTGGAATGACCCTATTTGGTCCTGGGAGGGGGCCAGGGGATCCAGTTTGGATTGGGACATGGCCAGTCTGTCCTGGGAGGGGGCCAGGGATCCAGATTGTACTGGGACAGGGCCCAGTCTGTCCTGGGAGGCGACCAGGGTTCCACTTTGGACTGGGAATTATCCCAGTCTTAACTGGGAGGGGACAGGGGATCTAGTTTCGACTGGGACAGGGCCCAGTCAGTCATGGATGGGTCCAGGGGATCCAGTTTGGACTGGAAGTTATCCCATCTGTCCTGGAGCGGGTCCAGGGGATCCACTTTGGACTGGGAATGACCCCATTTGCTCCTGGAGGGGGCCAGGGGATCCAGTTTGGACTGGGACAGGGCCCAGTCTGTCTGGGAGGGGGTCAGGGGATCCAGTTTGGACTGGGAATGACGCCATTTGGTCCAGGAGGGGGCCAGGGGATCCAGTTGGACTGGGACAGGGCCCAGTCTGTCCTGGGAGGGGGCCAGGGGACCCAGGTTTGACTGGGACAGGGCCCAGTCTGTCCTGGGAGGGGGCCAGGGGATACACTTTGGCATGGGAATTATCCAGTCTTAACTGGGAGGGACGGGGTATCCAGTTTGGACTGGCACAGGGCCCAGTCTGTCATGGGATGGGACAGGGGGTCCAGTTTGGACTGGGAATGACCCCATTCTGTCCTGGGAGGGGGCCAGGGGTCCGGTTTGGACTGGAAGTTATCCCATCTGTCCTGGGAGGGGGGCCAGGGGATCCAGTTTGGACTGGGAATGATCCCAGTTTGTCCTGGGAGGGGCCAGGGGGATTCCAGTTTGGACAGGGAATGACTCCATTTAGTCCTGGGAGGAGGCCAGGGGATCAAGTTTGGACTGGGAGAGGTCCCAGTCTGTTCTGGGAAGGGGCCAGGGATCCAGTTTGGACTGGACAGGGCCCAGTCTGTCCTGGGAGGGTCCAGGGGGTCCAGTTTGGACAGGGACACGGCCCAGTCTGTCCTGGGAGGGGCAGGGGATCCAGTTTGGACTGGGAATGATCCATTCTGTCCTGTGAGGGGGCCAGGGATCCCGTTTCGACTAGGACACGGCCCAGTCTGTCCTGGGAGGGGACCAGGGGATCCAGGTTGGAATGGGAATGATCCCATTTGGTTCTGGGAGGGGGCCAGGGAATCCAGTTTGGACTGGGAATGACCCCATTTGGTCCTGGGAGGGGGCCAGGGGATCCAGTTTGGATTGGGACAGGGCCCAGTCTGTCCTGGGAGGGGGCCAGGGGATCCAGTTTGCGACTGGATAGGGCCCACTCTGTCCTGGGAGGGGGTTAGGGGATCCAATTTGGAATGGGAATGATCCCAATTTGTCCTGGGAGGGGGCAGGGGATCCACTTTGGACTGCGACTGACCCCATTTGGTCCTGGGAGGGGGCCAGGGGATCCAGTTTGTACTGGGACAGGGCCCAGTCTGTAGTGAGAGGAGGCCGGGGCATCCACATTGGACTGGGAATGACCCCATTCTGTCCTGGGAGGGGGCCAGGGGATCCATTTTGGACTGGGACAGGCCCAGTCTGTCCTGGGAGGGGGCCAGGGGACCCAGGTTGGACTGGGACAGGGCCCAGTCTGTCCTGGGAGGGGCCAGGGGATACACTTTGGCCTGGGAATTATCCCAGTCTTAACTGGGAGGGGACGGGGTATCCAGTTTGGACTGGCACAGGGCCCAGTCTGTCATGGGATGGGACAGGGGTCCAGTTTGGACTGGGAATGACCCCATTCTGTCCTGGGAGGGGGCCAGGGGTCCGGTTTGGACTGGAAGTTATCCCATTTGGTCCTGGGAGGGGGCCAGGGGATCCAGTTTGGACTGGGAATGATCCCAGTTTGTCCTGGGAGGGGGCCAGGGGATCCAGTTTGGACTGGGAATGACTCCATTTGGTCCTGGGAGGGGGCCAGGGGATCCAGTTTGGAATGGGAATTATCCTAGTCTGCACTGGGAGAGGGCCAGGGGATCCAGTTTGGACTGGAAAAGATCCCAGTCTGTCCTGGGGACAGGGCCAGGGGATCCAGATTGGAGTGGGACAGGGCCCAGTCTCTCCTGGGAGGGGCCAGGGGATCCAGTTTGGACTGGGAAGTATCCTACTCTGCACTGGGAGAGGGCCAGGGGATCCACTTTGGACTGGGAATGATTCCAGTCTGTCCTGGGAGGGGGCCAGGGGATCCACTTTGGACTGGGACAGGGCCCAGTCTGTCCTGGGAAGGGGCCAGGGATCCAGATTGGACTGGGACAGGGCCCAGTCTGTCCTGGGAGGGGGCCAGGGGATCCAGTTTGGACTGGGAGTGATCCAGTCTGTCCTGGGAGGGGGCCACGGGATCCAGGTTGGAATGGACAGGGCCCAGTCTGTCCTGGGAGGGGGCCAGGGGATCCAGGTTGGAATGGGAATGATCCCATTTGGTTCTGGGAGCGGGCCAGGGAATCCAGTTTGGACTGGAATGACCCCATTTGGTCCTGGGGAGGGCGCCAGGGGATCCAGTTTTGACTGGGACAGGGCCCACTCTGTCCTGGGAGGGGGTTAGGGGATCCAGTTTGGACTGGGAATGGCCCCATTTGGTCCTGGGAGGGGGCCAGGGGATCCAGTTTGGATTGGGACATGGCCCAGTCTGTCCTGGGAGGGGGCCAGGGGATCCAGATTGTACTGGGACAGGGCCCAGTCTGTCCTGGGAGGCGACCAGGGGTTCCACTTTGGACTGGGAATTATCCCAGTCTTAACTGGGAGGGGCCAGGGGATCCAGTTTGGACTGGAAGTTATCCCATCTGCCTGGGAGCGGGTCCAGGAGATCCAGTTTGGACTGGAATGATCCAGTTTGTCTGGGAGGGGCAGGGGATCCACTTTGGACTGGGAATGACCCCATTTGCTCCTGGGAGGGGGCCAGGGGATCCAGTTTGGACTGGGACAGGGCCGAGTCTGTAGTGAGAGGAGGCCAGGGCATCCACATTGGACTGGGAATGATCCCATTCTGTCCTAGGAGGGGGCCAGGGGATCTAGTTTGGACTGGGACACGGCCCAGTCTGTCCTGGGAGGGGGTCAGGGGATCCAGTTTGGACTGGGAATGATGCCATTTGGTCCAGGGAGGGGGCCAGGGGATCCAGTTTGAATTGAGACAGGGCCCAGTCTGTCCTGGGAGGGGGCCAGGGGACCCAGGTTGGACTGGGACAGGGCCCAGTCTGTCCTGGGAGGGGGCCAGGGGATACACTTTGGCCTGGGAATTATCCCAGTCTTAACTGGGAGGGGACGGGATATCCAGTTTGGACTGGCACAGGGCCCAGTCTGTCATGGGATGGGGACAGGGGATCCAGTTTGGACTGGGAATGACCCCATTCTGTCCTGGGAGGGGGCCAGGGGTCCAGTTTTGGACTGGAAGTTATCCCATCTGTCCTGGGAGGGGGCCAGGGGATCCAGTTTGGACTGGGAATGATCCCAGTTTGTCCTGGGAGGGGGCCAGGGATCCAGTCTGGACTGGGAGTGATCCCAGTCTGTCCTGGGAGGGGGCCAGGGGATCTAGTTTGGACTGGGACAGGGACCAGCGTGTCCTGGGATGGGTCCAGGGGATCCAGTCTGGACTGGGAATGATCCCAGTCTGTCCTGGGAGGGGGCTAGGGGATCCAATTTGGACTGGGACAGGGCTCAGTCTATCCTGGGAACGGGCCAGGGGATCCAGTTTGGAATGGGAATGATCCCATTTGGTACTGGGAGGGGGCCAGGGAATCCAGTTTGGACTGGAATGATCCCAGTCTCTCCTGGGAGGGGGCCAGGGGATCCCGTTTCGACTGAGAAAGGGCCCAGTCTGTCCTGGGAGGGGGCCACGGGATCCAGGTTGGAATGGGACAGGGCCCAGTCTGTCCTGGAGGGGGCCAGGGGATCCAGGTTGGAATGGTAATGATCCCATTTGGTTCTGGGAGCGGGCCAGGAATCCAGTTTGGACTGGGAATGATCCCAGTTTGTCCTGGGAGGGGGCAGGGGATCCACTTTGGACTGGGAATGACCCCATTTGCTCCTGGGAGGGGGCCAGGGGATCCAGTTTGGACTGGGACAGGGCCGAGTCTGTAGTGAGAGGAGGCCAGGGCATCCACATTGGACTGGGAATGATCCCATTCTGTCCTGGGAGGGGGCCAGGGGATCTAGTTTGGACTGGGAATGACCCCATTTGCTCCTGGGAGGGGGCCAGGGGATCCAGTTTGGACTGGGACAGGGCCGAGTCTGTAGTGAGAGGAGGCCAGGGCATCCACATTGGACTGGGAATGATCCCATTCTGTCCTGGGAGGGGGCCAGGGGATCTAGTTTGGACTGGAACACGGCCCAGTCTGTCCTGGAGGGGGTCAGGGATCCAGTTTGGACTGGAATGATGCCATTTGGTCCAGGGAGGGGGCCAGGGATCCAGTTTGAATTGAGACAGGGCCCAGTCTGTCCTGGGAGGGGGCCAGGGGACCCAGGTTGGACTGGGACAGGCCCAGTCTGTCCTGGGAGGGGGCCAGGGGATCCAGGTTGGAAGGGGAATGATCCCATTTGGTTCTGGGAGGGGGCCAGGGAACCCAGTTTGGACTGGGAATGACCCCATTTGGTCCTGGGAGGGGGCCAGGGGATCCAGTTTGGATTGGGACAGGGCCCAGTCTGTCCTGGGAGGGGGCCAGGGGATCCAGGTTGGCCTGGACAGGGCCCAGTCTGTCCTGGGAGGGGCCAGGGGATCCAGTTTTGACCGGGACAGGGCCCACTCTGTCCTGGGAGGGGGGGTAGGGGATCCAGTTTGGACTGGGAATGACCCTATTTGGTCCTGGGAGGGGGCCAGGGGATCCAGTTGGATTGGGACATGGCCCAGTCTGTCCTGGGAGGGGGCCAGGGGATCCAGATTGTACTGGGACAGGGCCCAGTCTGTCCTGGGAGGCGACCAGGGGTTCCACTTTGGACTGGGAATTATCCCAGTCTTAACTGGGAGGGGACAGGGGATCTAGTTTCGACTGGGACAGGGCCCAGTCAGTCATGGGATGGGGCCAGGGATCCAGTTTGGACTGGAAGTTATCCATCTGTCCTGGGAGCGGGTCCAGGGGATCCACTTTGGACTGGGAATGACCCCATTTGCTCCTGGGAGGGGGCCAGGGATCCAGTTTGGACTGGGAATGACGCCATTTGGTCCAGGAGGGGGCCAGGGGATCCAGTTTGGACTGGGACAGGCCCAGTCTGTCCTGGGAGGGGGCCAGGGGACCCAGGTTTGACTGGGACAGGGCCCAGTCTGTCCTGGGAGGGGGCCAGGGGATACACTTTGGCCTGGGAATTATCCAGTCTTAACTGGGAGGGGACGGGGTATCCAGTTTGGACTGGCACAGGGCCCAGTCTGTCATGGGATGGGGACAGGGGGTTCAGTTTGGACTGGGAATGACCCCATTCTGTCCTGGGAGGGGGCCAGGGGTCCGGTTTGGACTGGAAGTTATCCCATCTGTCCTGGGAGGGGCCAGGGGATCCAGTTTGGACTGGGAATGATCCCAGTTTGTCCTGGGAGGGGGGCCAGGGGATCCAGTTTGGACAGGAATGACTCCATTTAGTCCTGGGAGGAGGCCAGGGGATCAAGTTGGACTGGGAGAGGTCCCAGTCTGTTCTGGAAGGGGCCAGGGGATCCAGTTTGGACTGGGACAGGGCCCAGTCTGTCCTGGGAGGGGTCCAGGGGGTCCAGTTTGGACAGGGACACGGCCCAGTCTGTCCTGGGAGGGGGCAGGGGATCCAGTTTGGACTGGGAATGATCCCATTCTGTCCTGGGAGGGGGCCAGGGGATCCCGTTTCGACTAGGACAGGGCCCAGTCTGTCCTGGGAGGGGGGCCAGGGGATCCAGGTTGGAATGGAATGATCCCATTTGGTTCTGGGAGGGGGCCAGGGAATCAAGTTTGGACTGGGAATGACCCCATTTGGTCCTGGGAGGGGGCCAGGGGATCCAGTTTGGATTGGGACAGGGCCCAGTCTGTCCTGGGAGGGGGCCAGGGGATCCAGTGCGACTGGGATAGGGCCCACTCTGTCCTGGGAGGGGGTTAGGGGATCCAGTTTGGACTGGGAATGACCCTATTTGGTCCTGGGAGGGGGCCAGGGGATCCAGTCTGGATTGGGACATGGCCCAGTCTGTCCTGGGAGGGGGCCAGGGGATCCAGATTGTACTGGGACAGGGCCCAGTCTGTCCTGGGAGGCGACCAGGGGTTCCACTTTGGACTGGGAATTATCCAGTCTAAACTGGGAGGGGACAGGGATCTAGTTTGGATTGGGACAGGGCCCAGTCAGTCATGGGATGGGGCCAGGGGATCCAGTTTGACTGGAAGTTATCCCATCTGTCCTGGGAGCGGGTTCAGGGGATCCAATTTGGAATGGGAATGATCCCAATTTGTCCTGGGAGGGGGCAGGGGATCCACTTTGGACTGCGACTGACCCCATTTGGTCCTGGAGGGGGCCAGGGGATCCAGTTTGTACTGGGACAGGGCCCAGTCTGTAGTGAGAGGAGGCCGGGGCATCCACATTGGACTGGAAAGACCCCATTCTGTCCTGGGAGGGGGCCAGGGGATCCATTTTGGACTGGGACAGGGCCCAGTCTGTCCTGGGAGGGGGCCAGGGGACCCAGGTTGGACTGGGACAGGGCCCAGTCTGTCCTGGGAGGGGGCCAGGGATACACTTTGGCCTGGGAATTATCCAGTCTTACTGGGAGGGGACGGGGTATCCAGTTTGGACTGGCACAGGGCCCAGTCTGTCATGGATGGGGACAGGGGGTCCAGTTTGGACTGGGAATGACCCCATTCTGTCCTGGGAGGGGGCCAGGGGTCCGGTTTGGACTGGAAGTTATCCATTTGGTCCTGGGAGGGGGCCAGGGGATCCAGTTTGGACTGGAAGTTATCCATTTGGTCCTGGGAGGGGGCCAGGGGATCCAGTTTGGACTGGGAATGACTCCATTTGGTCCTGGGAGGGGGCCAGGGGATCCAGTTTGGAATGGGAATTATCCTAGTCTGCACTGGGAGAGGGCCAGGGGATCCAGTTTGGACTGGAAAAGATCCCAGTCTGTCCTGGGACAGGGCCAGGGGATCCAGATTGGAGTGGGACAGGGCCCAGTCTCTCCTGGGAGGGGGCCAGGGGATCCAGTTTGGACTGGAAGTATCCTACTCTGCACTGGGAGAGGGCCAGGGGATCCACTTTGGACTGGGAATGATTCCAGTCTGTCCTGGGAGGGGGCCAGGGGATCCACTTTGGACTGGACAGGGCCCAGTCTGTCCTGGGAAGGGGCCAGGGGATCCAGATTGGACTGGGACAGGGCCCAGTCTGTCCTGGGAGGGGGCCAGGGGATCCAGTTTGGACTGGGAGTGATCCCAGTCTGTCCTGGGAGGGGCCACGGGATCCAGGTTGGAATGGGACAGGCCCAGTCTGTCCTGGGAGGGGGCCAGGGGATCCAGTTGGAATGGGAATGATCCCATTTGGTTCTGGGAGGGGGCCAGGGAATCCAGTTTGGACTGGGAAATGACCCCATTTGGTCCTTGGAGGGCGCCAGGGGATCCAGTTTTGACTGGGACAGGGCCCACTCTGTCCTGGGAGGGGGTTAGGGGATCCAGTTTGGACTGGGAATGGCCCCATTTGGTCCTGGGAGGGGGCCAGGGGATCCAGTTTGGATTGGGACATGGCCCAGTCTGTCCTGGGAGGGGGCCAGGGGATCCAGATTGTACTGGGACAGGGCCCAGTCTGTCCTGGGAGGGCGACCAGGGGTTCCACTTTGGACTGGGAATTATCCCAGTCTTAACTGGGAGGGGCCAGGGGATCCAGTTTGGACTGGAAGTTATCCCATCTGCCCTGGGAGCGGGTCCAGGAGATCCAGTTTGGAACTGGGAATGATCCCAGTTTGTCCTGGGAGGGGGCAGGGGATCCACTTTGGACTGGGAATGACCCCATTTGCTCCTGGGAGGGGGCCAGGGGATCCAGTTTGTACTGGGACAGGGCCCAGTCTGTAGTGAGAGGAGGCCAGGGCATCACATTGGACTGGGAATGATCCCATTCTGTCCTAGGAGGGGGCCAGGGGATCTAGTTTGGACTGGGACACGGCCCAGTCTGTCCTGGGAGGGGGTCAGGGGATCCAGTTTGGACTGGGAATGATGCCATTTGGTCCAGGGAGGGGGCCAGGGGATCCAGTTTGAATTGAGACAGGGCCCAGTCTGTCCTGGGAGGGGCCAGGGGACCCAGGTGGACTGGGGACAGGGCCCAGTCTGTCCTGGGAGGGGGCCAGGGGATACACTTTGGCCTGGAATTATCCCAGTCTTAACTGGGAGGGGACGGGATATCAGTTTGGACTGGCACAGGGCCCAGTCTGTCATGGGATGGGGACAGGGATCCAGTTTGGACTGGGAATGACCCCATTCTGTCCTGGGAGGGGGCCAGGGGTCCAGTTTGGACTGGAAGTTATCCATCTGTCCTGGGAGGGGGGCCAGGGGATCCAGTTTGGACTGGGAATGATCCCAGTTTGTCCTGGGAGGGGGCCAGGGGATCCAGTCTGGACTGGGAGTGATCCCAGTCTGTCCTGGGAGGGGGCCAGGGGATCTAGTTTGGACTGGGACAGGGACCAGCGTGTCCTGGGATGGGTCCAGGGGATCCAGTCTGGACTGGGAATGATCCAGTCTGTCCTGGGAGGGGGCTAGGGAATCCAATTTGGACTGGGACAGGGCTCAGTCTATCCTGGGAACGGGCCAGGGGATCCAGTTTGGAAGGGAATGATCCCATTTGGTACTGGGAGGGGGCCAGGGAATCCAGTTTGGACTGGGAATGATCCCAGTCTCTCCTGGGAGGGGCCAGGGGATCCCGTTTCGACTGAGAAAGGGCCCAGTCTGTCCTGGGAGGGGGGCCACGGATCCAGGTTGGAATGGGACAGGCCCAGTCTGTCCTGGGAGGGGCCAGGGGATCCAGGTTGGAATGGTAATGATCCCATTTGGTTCTGGGAGCGGGCCAGGGAATCCAGTTTGGACTGGGAATGACCCCATTTGGTCCTGGGAGGGGCCAGGGATCCAGTTTGGATTGGGACAGGGCCCAGTCTGTCCTGGGAGGGTGCCACGGGATCCAGGTTGGACTGGGACAGGGCCCAGTCTGTCCTGGGATGGGGACAGGGGATCCAGTTGGACTGGGAATGACCCCATTCTGTCCTGGGAGGGGCCAGGGGTCCGGTTTGGACTGGAAGTTATCCCATCTGTCCTGGGAGGGGGCCAGGGGATCCAGTCTGGGACTGGGAATGATCCCAGTTTATCCTGGGCGGGGGCCAGGGATCCAGTTTGGACTGGGAATGACCCCATTGCTCCTGGGAGGGGGCCAGGGGATCCAGTTTGGAGTGGGAGTGATCCCAGTCTGTCCTGGGAGGGGGCCAGGGGATCCGTTTCGACTGAGAAAGGGCCCAGTCTGTCCTGGGAGGGGGCCACGGGATCCAGGTTGGAATGGGACAGGGCCCAGTCTGTCCTGGGAGGGGGCCAGGGGATCCAGTTTGGACTGGGACAGGGCCCAATCTGTCCTGGGAGGGGGCCAGGGAATCCACTCTGGACTGGAATGATCCTATTTGGTCCTGGAGGGGCCAGCGGATCCAGTTTGGAATGGGAATGACCGCATTTGGTACTGGGAGGGGGCCAGGGAATCCAGTTTGGAGTGGAATGACCCCATTTGGTCCAGGGAGGGGGCCAGGGGATACACTTTGGCCTGGAATTATCCAGTCTTAACTGGGAGGGGACAGGGTATCCAGTTTGGACTGGCACAGGGCCCAGTCTGTCATGGGAGGGGGCCAGGAGATCCAGGTTGGAATGGGACAGGGCCCAGTCTGTCCTGGGAGGGGCCAGGGGATCCAGGTTGGAAGGGGAATGATCCCATTTGGTTCTGGGAGGGGCCAGGGAACCCAGTTTGGACTGGAATGACCCCATTTGGTCCTGGGAGGGGGCCAGGGGATCCAGTTTGGATTGGGACAGGGCCTGTCTGTCCTGGGAGGGGGCCAGGGGATCCAGGTTGGCCTGGGACAGGGCCCAGTCTGTCCTGGGAGGGGGCCAGGGGATCCAGTTTTGACTGGGACAGGGCCCACTCTGTCCTGGGAGGGGGGTAGGGGATCCAGTTTGGACTGGAATGACCCTATTTGGTCCTGGGAGGGGGCCAGGGGATCCAGTTTGGATTGGGACATGGCCCAGTCTGTCCTGGGAGGGGGCCAGGGGATCCAGATTGTACTGGGACAGGGCCCAGTCTGTCCTGGGAGGCGACCAGGGGTTCCACTTTGGACTGGGAATTATCCCAGTCTTAACTGGGAGGGGACAGGGGATCTAGTTTCGACTGGGACAGGGCCCAGTCAGTCATGGGATGGGGCCAGGGGATCCAGTTTGGACTGGAAGTTATCCCATCTGTCCTGGGAGCGGGTCCAGGGGATCCACTTTGGACTGGGAATGACCCCATTTGCTCCTGGGAGGGGGCCAGGGGATCCAGTTTGGACTGGGAATGACGCCATTTGGTCCAGGGAGGGGGCCAGGGGATCCAGTTTGGACTGGGACAGGGCCCAGTCTGTCCTGGGAGGGGGCCAGGGGATACACTTTGGCCTGGGAATTATCCCAGTCTTAACTGGGAGGGGACGGGGTATCCAGTTTGGACTGGCACAGGGCCCAGTCTGTCATGGGATGGGGACAGGGGGTCCAGTTTGACTGGGAATGACCCCATTCTGTCCTGGGAGGGGGCCAGGGGTCCGGTTTGGACTGGAAGTTATCCCATCTGTCCTGGGAGGGGGCCAGGGGATCCAGTTTGGACTGGGAATGATCCCAGTTTGTCCTGGGAGGGGCCAGGGGATCCAGTTTGGACAGGGAATGACTCCATTTAGTCCTGGGAGGAGGCCAGGGGATCAAGTTGGACTGGGAGAGGTCCCAGTCTGTTCTGGGAAGGGGCCAGGGGATCCAGTTTGGACTGGGACAAGGATCCAGTTTGGACTGGGACAGGGCCCAGTCTGTCCTGGGAGGGGTCCAGGGGGTCCAGTTTGGACAGGGACACGGCCCAGTCTGTCCTGGGAGGGGGCAGGGGATCCAGTTTGGACTGGGAATGATCCCATTCTGTCCTGGGAGGGGGCCAGGGGATCCCGTTTCGACTAGGACAGGGCCCAGTCTGTCCTGGGAGGGGGCCAGGGGATCCAGGTTGGAATGGGAATGATCCCATTTGTTCTGGGAGGGGGCCAGGGAATCCAGTTTGGACTGGGAATGACCCCATTTGGTCCTGGGAGGGGGCCAGGGGATCCAGTTTGGATTGGGACAGGGCCCAGTCTGTCCTGGGAGGGGGCCAGGGGATCCAGTTGCGACTGGGATAGGGCCCACTCTGTCCTGGGAGGGGGTTAGGGGATCCAGTTTGGACTGGGAATGACCCCATTTGGTCCTGGGAGGGGCCAGGGGATCCAGTCTGGATTGGGACATGGCCCAGTCTGTCCTGGGAGGGGGCCAGGGGATCCAGATTGTACTGGGACAGGGCCCAGTCTGTCCTGGGAGGCGACCAGGGGTTCCACTTTGGACTGGGAATTATCCCAGTCTTAACTGGGAGGGGACAGGGGATCTAGTTTGGATTGGGACAGGGCCCCAGTCAGTCATGGGATGGGGCCAGGGGATCCAGTTTGGACTGGAAGTTATCCCATCTGTCCTGGGAGCGGGTCCAGGGGATCCAATTTGGAATGGGAATGATCCCAATTTGTCCTGGGAGGGGGCAGGGGATCCACTTTGGACTGCGAATGACCCCATTTGGTCCTGGGAGGGGGCCAGGGGATCCAGTTTGTACTGGGACAGGGCCCAGTCTGTAGTGAGAGGAGGCCGGGGCATCCACATTGGACTGGGAATGACCCCATTCTGTCCTGGGAGGGGGCCAGGGGATCCATTTTGGACTGGGACAGGGCCCAGTCTGTCCTGGGAGGGGGTCAGGGGACCCAGTTGGACTGGGACAGGGCCCAGTCTGTCCTGGGAGGGGGCCAGGGGATACACTTTGGCCTGGGAATTATCCCAGTCTTAACTGGGAGGGGACGGGGTATCCAGTTTGGACTGGCACAGGGCCCAGTCTGTCATGGGATGGGGACAGGGGGTCCAGTTTGGACTGGGAATGACCCCATTCTGTCCTGGGAGGGGGCCAGGGGTCCGGTTTGGACTGGAAGTTATCCCATTTGGTCCTGGGAGGGGGCCAGGGGATCCAGTTTGGACTGGGAATGATCCCAGTTTGTCCTGGGAGGGGGCCAGGGGATCCAGTTTGGACTGGGAATGACTCCATTTGGTCCTGGGAGGGGGCCAGGGGATCCAGTTTGGAATGGGAATTATCCTAGTCTGCACTGGGAGAGGGCCAGGGGATCCAGTTTGGACTGGAAAAGATCCCAGTCTGTCCTGGGAGGGGGCCAGGGGATCCAGATTGGAGTGGGACAGGGCCCAGTCTCTCCTGGGAGGGGGCCAGGGGATCCAGTTTGGACTGGGAAGTATCCTACTCTGCACTGGGAGAGGGCCAGGGGATCCACTTTGGACTGGGAATGATTCCAGTCTGTCCTGGGAGGGGGCCAGGGGATCCACTTTGGACTGGGACAGGGCCCAGTCTGTCCTGGGAAGGGGCCAGGGGATCCAGATTGGACTGGGACAGGGCCCAGTCTGTCCTGGGAGGGGGCCAGGGGATCCAGTTTGGACTGGGAGTGATCCCAGTCTGTCCTGGGAGGGGGCCACAGGATCCAGGTTGGAATGGGACAGGGCCCAGTCTGTCCTGGGAGGGGGCCAGGGGATCCAGATTGTACTGGGACAGGGCCCAGTCTGTCCTGGGAGGCGACCAGGCGTTCCACTTCGGACTGGGAATTATCCCAGTCTTAACTGGGAGGGGCCAGGGGATCCAGTTTGGACTGGAAGTTATCCCATCTGCCCTGGGAGCGGGTCCAGGAGATCCAGTTTGGACTGGGAATGATCCCAGTTTGTCCTGGGAGGGGGCAGGGGATCCACTTTGGACTGGGAATGACCCCATTTGCTCCTGGGAGGGGGCCAGGGGATCCAGTTTGGACTGGGACAGGGCCGAGTCTGTAGTGAGAGGAGGCCAGGGCATCCACATTGGACTGGGAATGATCCCATTCTGTCCTAGGAGGGGGCCAGGGGATCTAGTTTGGACTGGGACACGGCCCAGTCTGTCCTGGGAGGGGGTCAGGGGATCCAGTTTGGACTGGGAATGATGCCATTTGGTCCAGGGAGGGGGCCAGGGGATCCAGTTTGAATTGAGACAGGGCCCAGTCTGTCCTGGGAGGGGGCCAGGGGACCCAGGTTGGACTGGGACAGGGCCCAGTCTGTCCTGGGAGGGGGCCAGGGGATACACTTTGGCCTGGGAATTATCCCAGTCTTAACTGGGAGGGGACGGGATATCCAGTTTGGACTGGCACAGGGCCCAGTCTGTCATGGGATGGGGACAGGGGATCCAGTTTGGACTGGGAATGACCCCATTCTGTCCTGGGAGGGGGCCAGGGGTCCAGTTTGGACTGGAAGTTATCCCATCTGTCCTGGGAGGGGGCCAGGGGATCCAGTTTGGACTGGGAATGATCCCAGTTTGTCCTGGGAGGGGGCCAGGGGATCCAGTCTGGACTGGGAGTGATCCCAGTCTGTCCTGGGAGGGGGCCAGGGGATCTAGTTTGGACAGGGACAGGGACCAGCGTGTCCTGGGATGGGTCCAGGGGATCCAGTCTGGACTGGGAATGATCCCAGTCTGTCCTGGGAGGGGGCTAGGGGATCCAATTTGGACTGGGACAGGGCTCAGTCTATCCTGGGAACGGGCCAGGGGATCCAGTTTGGAATGGGAATGATCCCATTTGGTACTGGGAGGGGGCCAGGGAATCCAGTTTGGACTGGGAATGATCCCAGTCTCTCCTGGGAGGGGGCCAGGGGATCCCGTTTCGACTGAGAAAGGGCCCAGTCTGTCCTGGGAGGGGGCCACGGGATCCAGGTTGGAATGGGACAGGGCCCAGTCTGTCCTGGGAGGGGGCCAGGGGATCCAGGTTGGAATGGTAATGATCCCATTTGGTTCTGGGAGCGGGCCAGGGAATCCAGTTTGGACTGGGAATGACCCCATTTGGTCCTGGGAGGGGGCCAGGGGATCCAGTTTGGATTGGGACAGGGCCCAGTCTGTCCTGGGAGGGGGCCAGGGGATCCAGGTTGGACTGGGACAGGGCCCAGTCTGTCCTGGGAGGGGGCCAGGGGATCCAGTTTTGACTGGGACAGGGCCCACTCTGTCCTGAGAGGGGGTTAGGGGATCCAGTTTGGACTGGGAATGACCCCATTCTGTCCTGGGAGGGGGCCAGGGGTCCGGTTTGGACTGGAAGTTATCCCATCTGTCCTGGGAGGGGGCCAGGGGATCCAGTCTGGACTGGGAATGATCCCAGTTTATCCTGGGCGGGGGCCAGGGGATCCAGTTTGGACTGGGAATGATCCTAGTCGGTCCTGGGAGGGGGCCAGGGGATCCAGTTTGGACTGGGAATGATCCCAGTCTGTCTTGGGAGGGGGCCAGGGGATCCAGTTTGGACTAGGAGAGGTCCCAGTCTGTTCTGGGAAGGGGCCAGGGGATCCAGTTTGGACTGGGATAGGGCCCAGTCTGTCCTGGGAGGGGTCCAGGGGATCCAGTTTGGACTGGGACAGGGCCCAATCTGTCCTGGGAGGGGGCCAGGGAATCCACTCTGGACTGGGAATGATCCTATTTGGTCCTGGGAGGGGGCCAGCGGATCCAGTTTGGAATGGGAATGACCGCATTTGGTACTGGGAGGGGGCCAGGGAATCCAGTTTGGAGTGGGAATGACCCCATTTGGTCCAGGGAGGGGGCCAGGGGATACACTTTGGCCTGGGAATTATCCCAGTCTTAACTGGGAGGGGACAGGGTATCCAGTTTGGACTGGCACAGGGCCCAGTCTGTCATGGGAGGGGGCCAGGAGATCCAGGTTGGAATGGGACAGGGCCCAGTCTGTCCTGGGAGGGGGCCAGGGGATCCAGGTTGGAAGGGGAATGATCCCATTTGGTTCTGGGAGGGGGCCAGGGAACCCAGTTTGGACTGGGAATGACCCCATTTGGTCCTGGGAGGGGGCCAGGGGATCCAGTTTGGATTGGGACAGGGCCCAGTCTGTCCTGGGAGGGGGCCAGGGGATCCAGGTTGGCCTGGGACAGGGCCCAGTCTGTCCTGGGAGGGGGCCAGGGGATCCAGTTTTGACTGGGACAGGGCCCACTCTGTCCTGGGAGGGGGGTAGGGGATCCAGTTTGGACTGGAATGACCCTATTTGGTCCTGGGAGGGGGCCAGGGGATCCAGTTTGGATTGGGACATGGCCCAGTCTGTCCTGGGAGGGGGCCAGGGATCCAGATTGTACTGGGACAGGGCCCAGTCTGTCCTGGGAGGCGACCAGGGTTCCACTTTGGACTGGGAATTATCCCAGTCTTAACTGGGAGGGGACAGGGGATCTAGTTTCGACTGGGACAGGGCCCAGTCAGTCATGGGATGGGGCCAGGGGATCCAGTTTGGACTGGAAGTTATCCCATCTGTCCTGGGAGCGGGTCCAGGGGATCCACTTTGGACTGGAATGACCCCATTTGCTCCTGGGAGGGGGCCAGGGGATCCAGTTTGGACTGGGACAGGGCCCAGTCTGTCCTGGGAGGGGGTCAGGGGATCCAGTTTGGACTGGGAATGACGCCATTTGGTCCAGGGAGGGGGCCAGGGGATCCAGTTTGGACTGGGACAGGGCCCAGTCTGTCCTGGGAGGGGGCCAGGGGATACACTTTGGCCTGGGAATTATCCCAGTCTTAACTGGGAAGGGGACGGGGTATCCAGTTTGGACTGGCACAGGGCCCAGTCTGTCATGGGATGGGGACAGGGGGTCCAGTTTGGACTGGGAATGACCCCATTCTGTCCTGGGAGGGGGCCAGGGGTCCGGTTTGGACTGGAAGTTATCCCATCTGTCCTGGGAGGGGGCCAGGGGATCCAGTTTGGACTGGGAATGATCCCAGTTTGTCCTGGGAGGGGGCCAGGGGATCCAGTTTGGACAGGGAATGACTCCATTTAGTCCTGGGAGGAGGCCAGGGGATCAAGTTTGGACTGGGAGAGGTCCCAGTCTGTTCTGGGAAGGGGCCAGGGGATCCAGTTTGGACTGGGACAGGGCCCAGTCTGTCCTGGGAGGGGTCCAGGGGGTCCAGTTTGGACAGGGATACGGCCCAGTCTGTCCTGGGAGGGGGCAGGGGATCCAGTTTGGACTGGGAATGATCCCATTCTGTCCTGGGAGGGGGCCAGGGGATCCCGTTTCGACTAGGACAGGGCCCAGTCTGTCCTGGGAGGGGGCCAGGGGATCCAGGTTGGAATGGGAATGATCCCATTTGGTTCTGGGAGGGGGCCAGGGAATCCAGTTTGGACTGGGAATGACCCCATTTGGTCCTGGGAGGGGGCCAGGGGATCCAGTTTGGATTGGGACAGGGCCCAGTCTGTCCTGGGAGGCGACCAGGGGTTCCACTTTGGACTGGGAATTATCCCAGTCTTAACTGGGAGGGGATAGGGGATCTAGTTTGGATTGGGACAGGGCATAGTCAGTCATGGGATGGGGCCAGGGGATCCAGTTTGGACTGGAAGTTATCCCATCTGTCCTGGGAGCGGGTTCAGGGGATCCAATTTGGAATGGGAATGATCCCATTTGGTTCTGGGAGGGGCCAGGGGATCCACTTTGGACTGCGAATGACCCCATTTGGTCCTGGGAGGGGGCCAGGGGATCCAGTTTGTACTGGGACAGGGCCCAGTCTGTAGTGAGAGGAGGCCGGGGCATCCACATTGGACTGGGAATGACCCCATTCTGTCCTGGGAGGGGGCCAGGGGATCCATTTTGGACTGGGACAGGGCCCAGTCTGTCCTGGGAGGGGGCCAGGGGACCCAGGTTGGACTGGGACAGGGCCCAGTCTGTCCTGGGAGGAGGCCAGGGGATACACTTTGGCCTGGGAATTATCCCAGTCTTAACTGGGAGGGGACGGGGTATCCAGTTTGGACTGGCACAGGGCCCAGTCTGTCATGGGATGGGGACAGGGGTCCAGTTTGGACTGGGAATGACCCCATTCTGTCCTGGGAGGGGGCCAGGGGTCCGGTTTGGACTGGAAGTTATCCCATCTGTCCTGGGAGGGGGCCAGGGGATCCAGTTTGGACTGGGAATGATCCCAGTTTGTCCTGGGAGGGGGCCAGGGGATCCAGTTTGGACTGGGAATGACTCCATTTGGTCCTGGGAGGGGGCCAGGGGATCCAGTTTGGAATGGGAATTATCCTAGTCTGCACTGGGAGAGGGCCAGGGGATCCAGTTTGGACTGGAAAAGATCCCAGTCTGTCCTGGGACAGGGCCAGGGGATCCAGATTGGAGTGGGACAGGGCCCAGTCTCTCCTGGGAGGGGGCCAGGGGATCCAGTTTGGACTGGGAAGTATCCTACTCTGCACTGGGAGAGGGCCAGGGGATCCAGGTTGGAATGGGAATGATCCCATTTGGTTCTGGGAGGGGGCCAGGGAATCCAGTTTGGACTGGGAATGACCCCATTTGGTCCTGGGAGGGGGCCAGGGGATCCAGATTGGACTGGGACAGGGCCCAGTCTGTCCTGGGAGGGGGCCAGGGGATCCAGTTTGGACTGGGAGTGATCCCAGTCTGTCCTGGGAGGGGGCCACGGGATCCAGGTTGGAATGGGACAGGGCCCAGTCTGTCCTGGGAGGGGGCCAGGGGATCCAGGTTGGAATGGGAATGATCCCATTTGGTTCTGGGAGCGGGCCAGGGAATCCAGTTTGGACTGGGAATGACCCCATTTGGTCCTGGGAGGGGGCCAGGGGATCCAGTTTTGACTGGGACAGGGCCCACTCTGTCCTGAGAGGGGGTTAGGGGATCCAGTTTGGACTGGGAATGACCCTATTTGGTCCTGGGAGGGGGCCAGGGGATCCAGTTTGGATTGGGACATGGCCCAGTCTGTCCTGGGAGGGGGCCAGGGGATCCAGATTGTACTGGGACAGGGCCCAGTCTGTCCTGGGAGGCGACCAGGCGTTCCACTTTGGACTGGGAATTATCCCAGTCTTAACTGGGAGGGGCCAGGGGATCCAGTTTGGACTAGGACTGGAAGTTATCCCATCTGCCCTGGGAGCGGGTCCAGGGGATCCAGTTTGGACTGGGAATGATCCCAGTTTGTCCTGGGAGGGGGCAGGGGATCCACTTTGGACTGGGAATGACCCCATTTGCTCCTGGGAGGGGGCCAGGGGATCCAGTTTGGACTGGGACAGGGCCGAGTCTGTAGTGAGAGGAGGCCAGGGCATCCACATTGGACTGGGAATGATCCCATTCTGTCCTAGGAGGGGGCCAGGGGATCTAGTTTGGACTGGGACACGGCCCAGTCTGTCCTGGGAGGGGGTCAGGGGATCCAGTTTGGACTGGGAATGATGCCATTTGGTCCAGGGAGGGGGCCAGGGGATCCAGTTTGAATTGAGACAGGGCCCAGTCTGTCCTGGGAGGGGGCCAGGGGACCCAGGTTGGACTGGGACAGGGCCCAGTCTGTCCTGGGAGGGGGCCAGGGGATACACTTTGGCCTGGGAATTATCCCAGTCTTAACTGGGAGGGGACGGGATATCCAGTTTGGACTGGCACAGGGCCCAGTCTGTCATGGGATGGGGACAGGGGATCCAGTTTGGACTGGGAATGACCCCATTCTGTCCTGGAGGGGGCCAGGGGTCCGGTTTGGACTGGAAGTTATCCCATCTGTCCTGGGAGGGGGCCAGGGGATCCAGTTTGGACTGGGAATGATCCAGTTTGTCCTGGGAGGGGGCCAGGGGATCCAGTCTGGACTGGGAGTGATCCCAGTCTGTCCTGGGAGGGGGCCAGGGGATCTAGTTTGGACTGGGACAGGGACCAGCGTGTCCTGGGATGGGTCCAGGGGATCCAGTCTGGACTGGGAATGATCCCAGTCTGTCCTGGGAGGGGGCTAGGGGATCCAATTTGGACTGGGACAGGGCTCAGTCTATCCTGGGAACGGGCCAGGGGATCCAGTTTGGAATGGGAATGATCCCATTTGGTACTGGAGAGGGGGCCAGGGAATCCAGTTTGGACTGGGAATGATCCCAGTCTCTCCTGGGAGGGGGCCAGGGGATCCCGTTTGGACTGAGAAAGGGCCCAGTCTGTCCTGGGAGGGGGCCACGGGATCCAGGTTGGAATGGGACAGGGCCCAGTCTGTCCTGGGAGGGGGCCAGGGGATCCAGGTTGGAATGGTAATGATCCCATTTGGTTCTGGGAGCGGGCCAGGGAATCCAGTTTGGACTGGGAATGACCCCATTTGGTCCTGGGAGGGGGCCAGGGGATCCAGTTTGGATTGGGACAGGGCCCAGTCTGTCCTGGGAGGGGGCCAGGGGATCCAGGTTGGACTGGGACAGGGCCCAGTCTGTCCTGGGAGGGGGCCAGGGGATCCAGTTTTGACTGGGACAGGGCCCACTCTGTCCTGAGAGGGGGTTAGGGGATCCAGTTTGGACTGGGAATGACCCCATTCTGTCCTGGGAGGGGGCCAGGGGATCCAGTTTGGACTGGGAATGATCCTAGTCGGTCCTGGGAGGGGGCCAGGGGATCCAGTTTGGACTGGGAATGATCCCAGTCTGTCTTGGGAGGGGGCCAGGGGATCCAGTTTGGACTAGGAGAGGTCCCAGTCTGTTCTGGGAAGGGGCCAGGGGATCCAGTTTGGACTGGGATAGGGCCCAGTCTGTCCTGGGAGGGGGCCAGGGGATCCAGTTTGGACTGGGACAGGGCCCAATCTGTCGTGGGAGGGGGCCAGGGAATCCACTCTGGACTGGGAATGATCCTATTTGGTCCTGGGAGGGGGCCAGCGGATCCAGTTTGGAATGGGAATGACCCCATTTGGTCCAGGGAGGGGGCCAGGGGATACACTTTGGCCTGGGAATTATCCCAGTCTTAACTGGGAGGGGACAGGGTATCCAGTTTGGACTGGCACAGGGCCCAGTCTGTCATGGGAGGGGGCCAGGGGATCCAGGTTGGAAGGGGAATGATCCCATTTGGTTCTGGGAGGGGGCCAGGGAACCCAGTTTGGACTGGGAATGACCCCATTTGGTCCTGGGAGGGGGCCAGGGGATCCAGTTTGGATTGGGACAGGGCCCAGTCTGTCCTGGGAGGGGGCCAGGGGATCCAGTTTTGACTGGGACAGGGCCCACTCTGTCCTGGGAGGGGGGTAGGGGATCCAGTTTGGACTGGGAATGACCCTATTTGGTCCTGGGAGGGGGCCAGGGGATCCAGTTTGGATTGGGACATGGCCCAGTCTGTCCTGGGAGGGGGCCAGGGGATCCAGATTGTACTGGGACAGGGCCCAGTCTGTCCTGGGAGGCGACCAGGGGTTCCACTTTGGACTGGGAATTATCCCAGTCTTAACTGGGAGGGGACAGGGGATCTAGTTTCGACTGGGACAGGGCCCAGTCAGTCATGGGATGGGGCCAGGGGATCCAGTTTGGACTGGAAGTTATCCCATCTGTCCTGGGAGCGGGTCCAGGGGATCCACTTTGGACTGGGAATGACCCCATTTGCTCCTGGGAGGGGGCCAGGGGATCCAGTTTGGACTGGGACAGGGCCCAGTCTGTCCTGGGAGGGGGCCAGGGGACCCAGGTTTGACTGGGACAGGGCCCAGTCTGTCCTGGGAGGGGGCCAGGGGATACACTTTGGCCTGGGAATTATCCCAGTCTTAACTGGGAGGGGACGGGGTATCCAGTTTGGACTGGCACAGGGCCCAGTCTGTCATGGGATGGGGACAGGGGGTCCAGTTTGGACTGGGAATGACCCCATTCTGTCCTGGGAGGGGGCCAGGGGTCCGGTTTGGACTGGAAGTTATCCCATCTGTCCTGGGAGGGGGCCAGGGGATCCAGTTTGGACTGGGAATGATCCCAGTTTGTCCTGGGAGGGGGCCAGGGGATCCAGTTTGGACAGGGAATGACTCCATTTAGTCCTGGGAGGAGGCCAGGGGATCAAGTTTGGACTGGGAGAGGTCCCAGTCTGTTCTGGGAAGGGGCCAGGGGATCCAGTTTGGACTGGGACAGGGCCCAGTCTGTCCTGGGAGGGGTCCAGGGGGTCCAGTTTGGACAGGGACACGGCCCAGTCTGTCCTGGGAGGGGGCAGGGGATCCAGTTTGGACTGGGAATGATCCCATTCTGTCCTGGGAGGGGGCCAGGGGATCCCGTTTCGACTAGGACAGGGCCCAGTCTGTCCTGGGAGGGGGCCAGGGGATCCAGGTTGGAATGGGAATGATCCCATTTGGTTCTGGGAGGGGGCCAGGGAATCCAGTTTGGACTGGGAATGACCCCATTTGGTCCTGGGAGGGGGCCAGGGGATCCAGTTTGGATTGGGACAGGGCCCAGTCTGTCCTGGGAGGGGGCCAGGGGATCCAGTTGCGACTGGGATAGGGCCCACTCTGTCCTGGGAGGGGGTTAGGGGATCCAGTTTGGACTGGGAATGGCCCCATTTGGTCCTGGGAGGGGGCCAGGGGATCCAGTTTGGATTGGGACATGGCCCAGTCTGTCCTGGGAGGGGGCCAGGGGATCCAGATTGTACTGGGACAGGGCCCAGTCTGTCCTGGGAGGCGACCAGGGGTTCCACTTTGGACTGGGAATTATCCCAGTCTTAACTGGGAGGGGACAGGGGATCTAGTTTGGATTGGGACAGGGCCCAGTCAGTCATGGGATGGGGCCAGGGGATCCAGTTTGGACTGGAAGTTATCCCATCTGTCCTGGGAGCGGGTTCAGGGGATCCAATTTGGAATGGGAATGATCCCAATTTGTCCTGGGAGGGGGCAGGGGATCCACTTTGGACTGCGACTGACCCCATTTGGTCCTGGGAGGGGACCAGGGGATCCAGTTTGTACTGGGACAGGGCCCAGTCTGTAGTGAGAGGAGGCCGGGGCATCCACATTGGACTGGGAATGACCCCATTCTGTCCTGGGAGGGGGCCAGGGGATCCATTTTGGACTGGGACAGGGCCCAGTCTGTCCTGGGAGGGGGCCAGGGGACCCAGGTTGGACTGGGACAGGGCCCAGTCTGTCCTGGGAGGGGGCCAGGGGATACACTTTGGCCTGGGAATTATCCCAGTCTTAACTGGGAGGGGACGGGGTATCCAGTTTGGACTGGCACAGGGCCCAGTCTGTCATGGGATGGGGACAGGGGGTCCAGTTTGGACTGGGAATGACCCCATTCTGTCCTGGGAGGGGGCCAGGGGTCCGGTTTGGACTGGAAGTTATCCCATCTGTCCTGGGAGGGGGCCAGGGGATCCAGTTTGGACTGGGAATGATCCCAGTTTGTCCTGGGAGGGGGCCAGGGGATCCAGTTTGGACTGGGAATGACTCCATTTGGTCCTGGGAGGGGGCCAGGGGATCCAGTTTGGAATGGGAATTATCCTAGTCTGCACTGGGAGAGGGCCAGGGGATCCAGTTTGGACTGGAAAAGATCCCAGTCTGTCCTGGGACAGGGCCAGGGGATCCAGATTGGAGTGGGACAGGGCCCAGTCTCTCCTGGGAGGGGGCCAGGGGATCCAGTTTGGACTGGGAAGTATCCTACTCTGCACTGGGAGAGGGCCAGGGGATCCACTTTGGACTGGGAATGATTCCAGTCTGTCCTGGGAGGGGGCCAGGGGATCCACTTTGGACTGGGACAGGGCCCAGTCTGTCCTGGGAAGGGGCCAGGGGATCCAGATTGGACTGGGACAGGGCCCAGTCTGTCCTGGGAGGGGGCCAGGGGATCCAGTTTGGACTGGGAGTGATCCCAGTCTGTCCTGGGAGGGGGCCACGGGATCCAGGTTGGAATGGGACAGGGCCCAGTCTGTCCTGGGAGGGGGCCAGGGGATCCAGGTTGGAATGGGAATGATCCCATTTGGTTCTGGGAGCGGGCCAGGGAATCCAGTTTGGACTGGGAATGACCCCATTTGGTCCTGGGAGGGGGCCAGGGGATCCAGTTTTGACTGGGACAGGGCCCACTCTGTCCTGAGAGGGGGTTAGGGGATCCAGTTTGGACTGGGAATGACCCTATTTGGTCCTGGGAGGGGGCCAGGGGATCCAGTTTGGATTGGGACATGGCCCAGTCTGTCCTGGGAGGGGGCCAGGGGATCCAGATTGTACTGGGACAGGGCCCAGTCTGTCCTGGGAGGCGACCAGGCGTTCCACTTTGGACTGGGAATTATCCCAGTCTTAACTGGGAGGGGCCAGGGGATCCAGTTTGGACTGGAAGTTATCCCATCTGCCCTGGGAGCGGGTCCAGGGGATCCAGTTTGGACTGGGAATGATCCCAGTTTGTCCTGGGAGGGGGCAGGGGATCCACTTTGGACTGGGAATGACCCCATTTGCTCCTGGGAGGGGGGCCAGGGGATCCAGTTTGGACTGGGACAGGGCCGAGTCTGTAGTGAGAGGAGGCCAGGGCATCCACATTGGACTGGGAATGATCCCATTCTGTCCTAGGAGGGGGCCAGGGGATCTAGTTTGGACTGGGACACGGCCCAGTCTGTCCTGGGAGGGGGTCAGGGGATCCAGTTTGGACTGGGAATGATGCCATTTGGTCCAGGGAGGGGGCCAGGGGATCCAGTTTGAATTGAGACAGGGCCCAGTCTGTCCTGGGAGGGGGCCAGGGGACCCAGGTTGGACTGGGACAGGGCCCAGTCTGTCCTGGGAGGGGGCCAGGGGATACACTTTGGCCTGGGAATTATCCCAGTCTTAACTGGGAGGGGACGGGATATCCAGTTTGGACTGGCACAGGGCCCAGTCTGTCATGGGATGGGGACAGGGGATCCAGTTTGGACTGGGAATGACCCCATTCTGTCCTGGGAGGGGGCCAGGGGTCCGGTTTGGACTGGAAGTTATCCCATCTGTCCTGGGAGGGGGCCAGGGGATCCAGTTTGGACTGGGAATGATCCCAGTTTGTCCTGGGAGGGGGCCAGGGGATCCAGTCTGGACTGGGAGTGATCCCAGTCTGTCCTGGGAGGGGGCCAGGGGATCTAGTTTGGACTGGGACAGGGACCAGCGTGTCCTGGGATGGGTCCAGGGGATCCAGTCTGGACTGGGAATGATCCCAGTCTGTCCTGGGAGGGGGCTAGGGGATCCAATTTGGACTGGGACAGGGCTCAGTCTATCCTGGGAACGGGCCAGGGGATCCAGTTTGGAATGGGAATGATCCCATTTGGTACTGGGAGGGGGCCAGGGAATCCAGTTTGGACTGGGAATGATCCCAGTCTCTCCTGGGAGGGGGCCAGGGGATCCCGTTTGGACTGAGAAAGGGCCCAGTCTGTCCTGGGAGGGGGCCACGGGATCCAGGTTGGAATGGGACAGGGCCCAGTCTGTCCTGGGAGGGGGCCAGGGGATCCAGGTTGGAATGGTAATGATCCCATTTGGTTCTGAGAGCGGGCCAGGGAATCCAGTTTGGACTGGGAATGACCCCATTTGGTCCTGGGAGGGGGCCAGGGGATCCAGTTTGGATTGGGACAGGGCCCAGTCTGTCCTGGGAGGGGGCCAGGGGATCCAGGTTGGACTGGAACAGGGCCCACTCTGTCCTGGGAGGGGGCCAGGGGATCCAGTTTTGACTGGGACAGGGCCCACTCTGTCCTGAGAGGGGGTTAGGGGATCCAGTTTGGACTGGGAATGACCCCATTCTGTCCTGGGAGGGGGCCAGGGGATCCAGTTTGGACTGGGAATGATCCTAGTCGGTCCTGGGAGGGGGCCAGGGGATCCAGTTTGGACTGGGAATGATCCCAGTCTGTCTTGGGAGGGGGCCAGGGGATCCAGTTTGGACTAGGAGAGGTCCCAGTCTGTTCTGGGAAGGGGCCAGGGGATCCAGTTTGGACTGGGATAGGGCCCAGTCTGTCCTGGGAGGGGGCCAGGGGATCCAGTTTGGACTGGGACAGGGCCCAATCTGTCCTGGGAGGGGGCCAGGGAATCCACTCTGGACTGGGAATGATCCTATTTGGTCCTGGGAGGGGGCCAGCGGATCCAGTTTGGAATGGGAATGACCGCATTTGGTACTGGGAGGGGGCCAGGGAATCCAGTTTGGAGTGGGAATGACCCCATTTGGTCCAGGGAGGGGGCCAGGGGATACACTTTGGCCTGGGAATTATCCCAGTCTTAACTGGGAGGGGACAGGGTATCCAGTTTGGACTGGCACAGGGCCCAGTCTGTCATGGGAGGGGGCCAGGGGATCCAGGTTGGAAGGGGAATGATCCCATTTGGTTCTGGGAGGGGGCCAGGGAACCCAGTTTGGACTGGGAATGACCCCATTTGGTCCTGGGAGGGGGCCAGGGGATCCAGTTTGGATTGGGACAGGGCCCAGTCTGTCCTGGGAGGGGGCCAGGGGATCCAGGTTGGCCTGGGACAGGGCCCAGTCTGTCCTGGGAGGGGGCCAGGGGATCCAGTTTTGACTGGGACAGGGCCCACTCTGTCCTGGGAGGGGGGTAGGGGATCCAGTTTGGACTGGGAATGACCCTATTTGGTCCTGGGAGGGGGCCAGGGGATCCAGTTTGGATTGGGACATGGCCCAGTCTGTCCTGGGAGGGGGCCAGGGGATCCAGATTGTACTGGGACAGGGCCCAGTCTGTCCTGGGAGGCGACCAGGGGTTCCACTTTGGACTGGGAATTATCCCAGTCTTAACTGGGAGGGGACAGGGGATCTAGTTTCGACTGGGACAGGGCCCAGTCAGTCATGGGATGGGGCCAGGGGATCCAGTTTGGACTGGAAGTTATCCCATCTGTCCTGGGAGCGGGTCCAGGGGATCCACTTTGGACTGGGAATGACCCCATTCTGTACTGGGAGGGGGCCAGGGGATCCATTTTGGACTGGGACAGGGCCCAGTCTGTCCTGGGAGGGGGCCAGGGGACCCAGGTTTGACTGGGACAGGGCCCAGTCTGTCCTGGGAGGGGGCCAGGGGATACACTTTGGCCTGGGAATTATCCCAGTCTTAACTGGGAGGGGACGGGGTATCCAGTTTGGACTGGCACAGGGCCCAGTCTGTCATGGGATGGGGACAGGGGGTCCAGTTTGGACTGGGAATGACCCCATTCTGTCCTGGGAGGGGGCCAGGGGTCCGGTTTGGACTGGAAGTTATCCCATCTGTCCTGGGAGGGGGCCAGGGGATCCAGTTTGGACTGGGAATGATCCCAGTTTGTCCTGGGAGGGGGCCAGGGGATCCAGTTTGGACAGGGAATGACTCCATTTAGTCCTGGGAGGAGGCCAGGGGATCAAGTTTGGACTGGGAGAGGTCCCAGTCTGTTCTGGGAAGGGGCCAGGGGATCCAGTTTGGACTGGGACAGGGCCCAGTCTGTCCTGGGAGGGGTCCAGGGGGTCCAGTTTGGACAGGGACACGGCCCAGTCTGTCCTGGGAGGGGGCAGGGGATCCAGTTTGGACTGGGAATGATCCCATTCTGTCCTGGGAGGGGGCCAGGGGATCCCGTTTCGACTAGGACAGGGCCCAGTCTGTCCTGGGAGGGGGCCAGGGGATCCAGGTTGGAATGGGAATGATCCCATTTGGTTCTGGGAGGGGGCCAGGGAATCCAGTTTGGACTGGGAATGACCCCATTTGGTCCTGGGAGGGGGCCAGGGGATCCAGTTTGGATTGGGACAGGGCCCAGTCTGTCCTGGGAGGGGGCCAGGGGATCCAGTTGCGACTGGGATAGGGCCCACTCTGTCCTGGGAGGGGGTTAGGGGATCCAGTTTGGACTGGGAATGGCCCCATTTGGTCCTGGGAGGGGGCCAGGGGATCCAGTTTGGATTGGGACATGGCCCAGTCTGTCCTGGGAGGGGGCCAGGGGATCCAGATTGTACTGGGACAGGGCCCAGTCTGTCCTGGGAGGCGACCAGGGGTTCCACTTTGGACTGGGAATTATCCCAGTCTTAACTGGGAGGGGACAGGGGATCTAGTTTGGATTGGGACAGGGCCCAGTCAGTCATGGGATGGGGCCAGGGGATCCAGTTTGGACTGGAAGTTATCCCATCTGTCCTGGGAGCGGGTCCAGGGGATCCAATTTGGAATGGGAATGATCCCAATTTGTCCTGGGAGGGGGCAGGGGATCCACTTTGGACTGCGACTGACCCCATTTGGTCCTGGGAGGGGGCCAGGGGATCCAGTTTGTACTGGGACAGGGCCCAGTCTGTAGTGAGAGGAGGCCGGGGCATCCACATTGGACTGGGAATGACCCCATTCTGTCCTGGGAGGGGGCCAGGGGATCCATTTTGGACTGGGACAGGGCCCAGTCTGTCCTGGGAGGGGGCCAGGGGACCCAGGTTGGACTGGGACAGGGCCCAGTCTGTCCTGGGAGGGGGCCAGGGGATACACTTTGGCCTGGGAATTATCCCAGTCTTAACTGGGAGGGGACGGGGTATCCAGTTTGGACTGGCACAGGGCCCAGTCTGTCATGGGATGGGGACAGGGGGTCCAGTTTGGACTGGGAATGACCCCATTCTGTCCTGGGAGGGGGCCAGGGGTCCGGTTTGGACTGGAAGTTATCCCATCTGTCCTGGGAGGGGGCCAGGGGATCCAGTTTGGACTGGGAATGATCCCAGTTTGTCCTGGGAGGGGGCCAGGGGATCCAGTTTGGACTGGGAATGACTCCATTTGGTCCTGGGAGGGGGCCAGGGGATCCAGTTTGGAATGGGAATTATCCTAGTCTGCACTGGGAGAGGGCCAGGGGATCCAGTTTGGACTGGAAAAGATCCCAGTCTGTCCTGGGACAGGGCCAGGGGATCCAGATTGGAGTGGGACAGGGCCCAGTCTCTCCTGGGAGGGGGCCAGGGGATCCAGTTTGGACTGGGAAGTATCCTACTCTGCACTGGGAGAGGGCCAGGGGATCCACTTTGGACTGGGAATGATTCCAGTCTGTCCTGGGAGGGGGCCAGGGGATCCACTTTGGACTGGGACAGGGCCCAGTCTGTCCTGGGAAGGGGCCAGGGGATCCAGATTGGACTGGGACAGGGCCCAGTCTGTCCTGGGAGGGGGCCAGGGGATCCAGTTTGGACTGGGAGTGATCCCAGTCTGTCCTGGGAGGGGGCCACGGGATCCAGGTTGGAATGGGACAGGGCCCAGTCTGTCCTGGGAGGGGGCCAGGGGATCCAGGTTGGAATGGGAATGATCCCATTTGGTTCTGGGAGCGGGCCAGGGAATCCAGTTTGGACTGGGAATGACCCCATTTGGTCCTGGGAGGGGGCCAGGGGATCCAGTTTTGACTGGGACAGGGCCCACTCTGTCCTGAGAGGGGGTTAGGGGATCCAGTTTGGACTGGGAATGACCCTATTTGGTCCTGGGAGGGGGCCAGGGGATCCAGTTTGGATTGGGACATGGCCCAGTCTGTCCTGGGAGGGGGCCAGGGGATCCAGATTGTACTGGGACAGGGCCCAGTCTGTCCTGGGAGGCGACCAGGCGTTCCACTTTGGACTGGGAATTATCCCAGTCTTAACTGGGAGGGGCCAGGGGATCCAGTTTGGACTGGAAGTTATCCCATCTGCCCTGGGAGCGGGTCCAGGGGATCCAGTTTGGACTGGGAATGATCCCAGTTTGTCCTGGGAGGGGGCAGGGGATCCACTTTGGACTGGGAATGACCCCATTTGCTCCTGGGAGGGGGCCAGGGGATCCAGTTTGGACTGGGACAGGGCCGAGTCTGTAGTGAGAGGAGGCCAGGGCATCCACATTGGACTGGGAATGATCCCATTCTGTCCTAGGAGGGGGCCAGGGGATCTAGTTTGGACTGGGACACGGCCCAGTCTGTCCTGGGAGGGGGTCAGGGGATCCAGTTTGGACTGGGAATGATGCCATTTGGTCCAGGGAGGGGGCCAGGGGATCCAGTTTGAATTGAGACAGGGCCCAGTCTGTCCTGGGAGGGGGCCAGGGGACCCAGGTTGGACTGGGACAGGGCCCAGTCTGTCCTGGGAGGGGGCCAGGGGATACACTTTGGCCTGGGAATTATCCCAGTCTTAACTGGGAGGGGACGGGATATCCAGTTTGGACTGGCACAGGGCCCAGTCTGTCATGGGATGGGGACAGGGGATCCAGTTTGGACTGGGAATGACCCCATTCTGTCCTGGGAGGGGGCCAGGGGTCCAGTTTGGACTGGAAGTTATCCCATCTGTCCTGGGAGGGGGCCAGGGGATCCAGTTTGGACTGGGAATGATCCCAGTTTGTCCTGGGAGGGGGCCAGGGGATCCAGTCTGGACTGGGAGTGATCCCAGTCTGTCCTGGGAGGGGGCCAGGGGATCTAGTTTGGACTGGGACAGGGACCAGCGTGTCCTGGGATGGGTCCAGGGGATCCAGTCTGGACTGGGAATGATCCCAGTCTGTCCTGGGAGGGGGCTAGGGGATCCAATTTGGACTGGGACAGGGCTCAGTCTATCCTGGGAACGGGCCAGGGGATCCAGTTTGGAATGGGAATGATCCCATTTGGTACTGGGAGGGGGCCAGGGAATCCAGTTTGGACTGGGAATGATCCCAGTCTCTCCTGGGAGGGGGCCAGGGGATCCCGTTTCGACTGAGAAAGGGCCCAGTCTGTCCTGGGAGGGGGCCACGGGATCCAGGTTGGAATGGGACAGGGCCCAGTCTGTCCTGGGAGGGGGCCAGGGGATCCAGGTTGGAATGGTAATGATCCCATTTGGTTCTGGGAGCGGGCCAGGGAATCCAGTTTGGACTGGGAATGACCCCATTTGGTCCTGGGAGGGGGCCAGGGGATCCAGTTTGGATTGGGACAGGGCCCAGTCTGTCCTGGGAGGGGGCCAGGGGATCCAGGTTGGACTGGGACAGGGCCCAGTCTGTCCTGGGAGGGGGCCAGGGGATCCAGTTTTGACTGGGACAGGGCCCACTCTGTCCTGAGAGGGGGTTAGGGGATCCAGTTTGGACTGGGAATGACCCCATTCTGTCCTGGGAGGGGGCCAGGGGTCCGGTTTGGACTGGAAGTTATCCCATCTGTCCTGGGAGGGGGCCAGGGGATCCAGTCTGGACTGGGAATGATCCCAGTTTATCCTGGGCGGGGGCCAGGGGATCCAGTTTGGACTGGGAATGATCCTAGTCGGTCCTGGGAGGGGGCCAGGGGATCCAGTTTGGACTGGGAATGATCCCAGTCTGTCTTGGGAGGGGGCCAGGGGATCCAGTTTGGACTAGGAGAGGTCCCAGTCTGTTCTGGGAAGGGGCCAGGGGATCCAGTTTGGACTGGGATAGGGCCCAGTCTGTCCTGGGAGGGGGCCAGGGGATCCAGTTTGGACTGGGACAGGGCCCAATCTGTCCTGGGAGGGGGCCAGGGAATCCACTCTGGACTGGGAATGATCCTATTTGGTCCTGGGAGGGGGCCAGCGGATCCAGTTTGGAATGGGAATGACCGCATTTGGTACTGGGAGGGGGCCAGGGAATCCAGTTTGGAGTGGGAATGACCCCATTTGGTCCAGGGAGGGGGCCAGGGGATACACTTTGGCCTGGGAATTATCCCAGTCTTAACTGGGAGGGGACAGGGTATCCAGTTTGGACTGGCACAGGGCCCAGTCTGTCATGGGAGGGGGCCAGGAGATCCAGGTTGGAATGGGACAGGGCCCAGTCTGTCCTGGGAGGGGGCCAGGGGATCCAGGTTGGAAGGGGAATGATCCCATTTGGTTCTGGGAGGGGGCCAGGGAACCCAGTTTGGACTGGGAATGACCCCATTTGGTCCTGGGAGGGGGCCAGGGGATCCAGTTTGGATTGGGACAGGGCCCAGTCTGTCCTGGGAGGGGGCCAGGGGATCCAGGTTGGCCTGGGACAGGGCCCAGTCTGTCCTGGGAGGGGGCCAGGGGATCCAGTTTTGACTGGGACAGGGCCCACTCTGTCCTGGGAGGGGGGTAGGGGATCCAGTTTGGACTGGGAATGACCCTATTTGGTCCTGGGAGGGGGCCAGGGGATCCAGTTTGGATTGGGACATGGCCCAGTCTGTCCTGGGAGGGGGCCAGGGGATCCAGATTGTACTGGGACAGGGCCCAGTCTGTCCTGGGAGGCGACCAGGGGTTCCACTTTGGACTGGGAATTATCCCAGTCTTAACTGGGAGGGGACAGGGGATCTAGTTTCGACTGGGACAGGGCCCAGTCAGTCATGGGATGGGGCCAGGGGATCCAGTTTGGACTGGAAGTTATCCCATCTGTCCTGGGAGCGGGTCCAGGGGATCCACTTTGGACTGGGAATGACCCCATTTGCTCCTGGGAGGGGGCCAGGGGATCCAGTTTGGACTGGGACAGGGCCCAGTCTGTCCTGGGAGGGGGTCAGGGGATCCAGTTTGGACTGGGAATGACGCCATTTGGTCCAGGGAGGGGGCCAGGGGATCCAGTTTGGACTGGGACAGGGCCCAGTCTGTCCTGGGAGGGGGCCAGGGGATACACTTTGGCCTGGGAATTATCCCAGTCTTAACTGGGAGGGGACGGGGTATCCAGTTTGGACTGGCACAGGGCCCAGTCTGTCATGGGATGGGGACAGGGGGTCCAGTTTGGACTGGGAATGACCCCATTCTGTCCTGGGAGGGGGCCAGGGGTCCGGTTTGGACTGGAAGTTATCCCATCTGTCCTGGGAGGGGGCCAGGGGATCCAGTTTGGACTGGGAATGATCCCAGTTTGTCCTGGGAGGGGGCCAGGGGATCCAGTTTGGACAGGGAATGACTCCATTTAGTCCTGGGAGGAGGCCAGGGGATCAAGTTTGGACTGGGAGAGGTCCCAGTCTGTTCTGGGAAGGGGCCAGGGGATCCAGTTTGGACTGGGACAGGGCCCAGTCTGTCCTGGGAGGGGTCCAGGGGGTCCAGTTTGGACAGGGACACGGCCCAGTCTGTCCTGGGAGGGGGCAGGGGATCCAGTTTGGACTGGGAATGATCCCATTCTGTCCTGGGAGGGGGCCAGGGGATCCCGTTTCGACTAGGACAGGGCCCAGTCTGTCCTGGGAGGGGGCCAGGGGATCCAGGTTGGAATGGGAATGATCCCATTTGGTTCTGGGAGGGGGCCAGGGAATCCAGTTTGGACTGGGAATGACCCCATTTGGTCCTGGGAGGGGGCCAGGGGATCCAGTTTGGATTGGGACAGGGCCCAGTCTGTCCTGGGAGGGGGCCAGGGGATCCAGTTGCGACTGGGATAGGGCCCACTCTGTCCTGGGAGGGGGTTAGGGGATCCAGTTTGGACTGGGAATGGCCCCATTTGGTCCTGGGAGGGGGCCAGGGGATCCAGTTTGGATTGGGACATGGCCCAGTCTGTCCTGGGAGGGGGCCAGGGGATCCAGATTGTACTGGGACAGGGCCCAGTCTGTCCTGGGAGGCGACCAGGGGTTCCACTTTGGACTGGGAATTATCCCAGTCTAAACTGGGAGGGGACAGGGGATCTAGTTTGGATTGGGACAGGGCCCAGTCAGTCATGGGATGGGGCCAGGGGATCCAGTTTGGACTGGAAGTTATCCCATCTGTCCTGGGAGCGGGTTCAGGGGATCCAATTTGGAATGGGAATGATCCCAATTTGTCCTGGGAGGGGGCAGGGGATCCACTTTGGACTGCGACTGACCCCATTTGGTCCTGGGAGGGGGCCAGGGGATCCAGTTTGTACTGGGACAGGGCCCAGTCTGTAGTGAGAGGAGGCCGGGGCATCCACATTGGACTGGGAATGACCCCATTCTGTCCTGGGAGGGGGCCAGGGGATCCATTTTGGACTGGGACAGGGCCCAGTCTGTCCTGGGAGGGGGCCAGGGGACCCAGGTTGGACTGGGACAGGGCCCAGTCTGTCCTGGGAGGGGGCCAGGGGATACACTTTGGCCTGGGAATTATCCCAGTCTTAACTGGGAGGGGACGGGGTATCCAGTTTGGACTGGCACAGGGCCCAGTCTGTCATGGGATGGGGACAGGGGGTCCAGTTTGGACTGGGAATGACCCCATTCTGTCCTGGGAGGGGGCCAGGGGTCCGGTTTGGACTGGAAGTTATCCCATCTGTCCTGGGAGGGGGCCAGGGGATCCAGTTTGGACTGGGAATGATCCCAGTTTGTCCTGGGAGGGGGCCAGGGGATCCAGTTTGGACTGGGAATGACTCCATTTGGTCCTGGGAGGGGGCCAGGGGATCCAGTTTGGAATGGGAATTATCCTAGTCTGCACTGGGAGAGGGCCAGGGGATCCAGTTTGGACTGGAAAAGATCCCAGTCTGTCCTGGGACAGGGCCAGGGGATCCAGATTGGAGTGGGACAGGGCCCAGTCTCTCCTGGGAGGGGGCCAGGGGATCCAGTTTGGACTGGGAAGTATCCTACTCTGCACTGGGAGAGGGCCAGGGGATCCACTTTGGACTGGGAATGATTCCAGTCTGTCCTGGGAGGGGGCCAGGGGATCCACTTTGGACTGGGACAGGGCCCAGTCTGTCCTGGGAAGGGGCCAGGGGATCCAGATTGGACTGGGACAGGGCCCAGTCTGTCCTGGGAGGGGGCCAGGGGATCCAGTTTGGACTGGGAGTGATCCCAGTCTGTCCTGGGAGGGGGCCACGGGATCCAGGTTGGAATGGGACAGGGCCCAGTCTGTCCTGGGAGGGGGCCAGGGGATCCAGGTTGGAATGGGAATGATCCCATTTGGTTCTGGGAGCGGGCCAGGGAATCCAGTTTGGACTGGGAATGACCCCATTTGGTCCTGGGAGGGGGCCAGGGGATCCAGTTTTGACTGGGACAGGGCCCACTCTGTCCTGAGAGGGGGTTAGGGGATCCAGTTTGGACTGGGAATGACCCTATTTGGTCCTGGGAGGGGGCCAGGGGATCCAGTTTGGATTGGGACATGGCCCAGTCTGTCCTGGGAGGGGGCCAGGGGATCCAGATTGTACTGGGACAGGGCCCAGTCTGTCCTGGGAGGCGACCAGGCGTTCCACTTTGGACTGGGAATTATCCCAGTCTTAACTGGGAGGGGCCAGGGGATCCAGTTTGGACTGGAAGTTATCCCATCTGCCCTGGGAGCGGGTCCAGGGGATCCAGTTTGGACTGGGAATGATCCCAGTTTGTCCTGGGAGGGGGCAGGGGATCCACTTTGGACTGGGAATGACCCCATTTGCTCCTGGGAGGGGGCCAGGGGATCCAGTTTGGACTGGGACAGGGCCGAGTCTGTAGTGAGAGGAGGCCAGGGCATCCACATTGGACTGGGAATGATCCCATTCTGTCCTAGGAGGGGGCCAGGGGATCTAGTTTGGACTGGGACACGGCCCAGTCTGTCCTGGGAGGGGGTCAGGGGATCCAGTTTGGACTGGGAATGATGCCATTTGGTCCAGGGAGGGGGCCAGGGGATCCAGTTTGAATTGAGACAGGGCCCAGTCTGTCCTGGGAGGGGGCCAGGGGACCCAGGTTGGACTGGGACAGGGCCCAGTCTGTCCTGGGAGGGGGCCAGGGGATACACTTTGGCCTGGGAATTATCCCAGTCTTAACTGGGAGGGGACGGGATATCCAGTTTGGACTGGCACAGGGCCCAGTCTGTCATGGGATGGGGACAGGGGATCCAGTTTGGACTGGGAATGACCCCATTCTGTCCTGGGAGGGGGCCAGGGGTCCAGTTTGGACTGGAAGTTATCCCATCTGTCCTGGGAGGGGGCCAGGGGATCCAGTTTGGACTGGGAATGATCCCAGTTTGTCCTGGGAGGGGGCCAGGGGATCCAGTCTGGACTGGGAGTGATCCCAGTCTGTCCTGGGAGGGGGCCAGGGGATCTAGTTTGGACTGGGACAGGGACCAGCGTGTCCTGGGATGGGTCCAGGGGATCCAGTCTGGACTGGGAATGATCCCAGTCTGTCCTGGGAGGGGGCTAGGGGATCCAATTTGGACTGGGACAGGGCTCAGTCTATCCTGGGAACGGGCCAGGGGATCCAGTTTGGAATGGGAATGATCCCATTTGGTACTGGGAGGGGGCCAGGGAATCCAGTTTGGACTGGGAATGATCCCAGTCTCTCCTGGGAGGGGGCCAGGGGATCCCGTTTGGACTGAGAAAGGGCCCAGTCTGTCCTGGGAGGGGGCCACGGGATCCAGGTTGGAATGGGACAGGGCCCAGTCTGTCCTGGGAGGGGGCCAGGGGATCCAGTTTGGAATGGGAATGATCCCATTTGGTACTGGGAGGGGGGCCAGGGAATCCAGTTTGGACTGGGAATGATCCCAGTCTCTCCTGGGAGGGGGCCAGGGGATCCCGTTTGGACTGAGAAAGGGCCCAGTCTGTCCTGGGAGGGGGCCACGGGATCCAGGTTGGAATGGGGACAGGGCCCAGTCTGTCCTGGAGGGGGCCAGGGGATCCAGGTTGGAATGGTAATGATCCCATTTGGTTCTGGGAGCGGGCCAGGGAATCCAGTTTGGACTGGGAATGACCCTCCATTTGGTCCTGGGAGGGGGCCAGGGGATCCAGTTTGGATTGGGACAGGGCCCAGTCTGTCCTGGGAGGGGGCCAGGGGATCCAGGTTGGACTGGGACAGGGCCCAGTCTGTCCTGGGAGGGGGCCAGGGGATCCAGTTTTGACTGGGACAGGGGCCCACTCTGTCCTGAGAGGGGGTTAGGGGATCCAGTTTGGACTGGGAATGACCCCATTCTGTCCTGGGAGGGGGCCAGGGGTCCGGTTTGGACTGGAAGTTATCCCATCTGTCCTGGGAGGGGGGCCAGGGGATCCAGTCTGGACTGGGAATGATCCCAGTTTATCCTGGGGCGGGGGCCAGGGGATCCAGTTTGGACTGGGAATGATCCTAGTCGGTCCTGGGAGGGGGCCAGGGGATCCAGTTTGGACTGGGAATGATCCCAGTCTGTCTTGGGAGGGGGCCAGGGGATCCAGTTTGGACTAGGAGAGGTCCCAGTCTGTTCTGGGAAGGGGCCAGGGGATCCAGTTTGGACTGGGATAGGGCCCAGTCTGTCCCTGGGAGGGGGCCAGGGGATCCAGTTTGGACTGGGACAGGGCCCAATCTGTCCTGGGAGGGGGCCAGGGAATCCACTCTGGACTGGGAATGATCCTATTTGGTCCCTGGGAGGGGGCCAGCGGGATCCAGTTTGGAATGGGAATGACCGCATTTGGTACTGGGAGGGGGGCCAGGGAATCCAGTTTGGAGTGGGAATGACCCCATTTGGTCCAGGGAGGGGGCCAGGGGATACACTTTGGCCTGGGAATTATCCCAGTCTTAACTGGGAGGGGACAGGGTATCCAGTTTGGACTGGCACAGGGCCCAGTCTGTCATGGGAGGGGGGCCCAGGAGATCCAGGTTGGAATGGGACAGGGCCCAGTCTGTCCTGGGAGGGGGCCAGGGGATCCAGGTTGGAAGGGGAATGATCCCATTTGGTTCTGGCGAGGAGGGGCCAGGGAACCCAGTTTGGACTGGGAATGACCCCATTTGGTCCTGGGAGGGGGCCAGGGGATCCAGTTTGGATTGGGACAGGGGCCCAGTCTGTCTGGGAGGGGGCCAGGGGATCCAGGTTGGCCTGGGACAGGGCCCAGTCTGTCCTGGGAGGGGGCCAGGGGATCCAGTTTTGACTGGGACAGGGCCCACTCTGTCCTGGGAGGGGGGGTAGGGGATCCAGTTTGGACTGGGAATGACCCTATTTGGTCCTGGGAGGGGGCCAGGGGATCCAGTTTGGATTGGGACATGGCCCAGTCTGTCCTGGGAGGGGGCCAGGGGATCCAGATTGTACTGGGACAGGGCCCAGTCTGTCCTGGGGAGGCGACCAGGGGTTCCACTTTGGACTGGGAATTATCCCAGTCTTAACTGGGAGGGGACAGGGGATCTAGTTTCGACTGGGACAGGGCCCAGTCAGTCATGGGATGGGGCCAGGGGATCCAGTTTGGACTGGAAGTTATCCCATCTGTCCTGGGAGCGGGTCCAGGGGATCCACTTTGGACTGGGAATGACCCCATTTGCTCCTGGGAGGGGGCCAGGGGGATCCAGTTTGGACTGGGACAGGGCCCAGTCTGTCCCTGGGAGGGGGGTCAGGGGATCCAGTTTGGGACTGGGACAGGGCCCAGTCTGTCCTGGGGAGGGGGCCAGGGGATACACTTTGGCCTGGGAATTATCCCAGTCTTAACTGGGAGGGGACGGGGGTATCCAGTTTGGACTGGCACAGGGCCCAGTCTGTCATGGGGATGGGGGACAGGGGGTCCAGTTTGGACTGGGAATGACCCCATTCTGTCCTGGGAGGGGGCCAGGGGGTCCGGTTTGGACTGGAAGTTATCCCATCTGTCCTGGGAGGGGGCCAGGGGATCCAGTTTGGACTGGGAATGATCCCAGTTTGTCCTGGGAGGGGGCCAGGGGATCCAGTTGGACAGGGAATGACTCCATTTAGTCCTGGGAGGAGGCCAGGGGGATCAAGTTTGGACTGGGAGAGGTCCCAGTCTGTTCTGGGAAGGGGCCAGGGGATCCAGTTTGGACTGGGGACAGGGCCCAGTCTGTCCTGGGAGGGGTCCAGGGGGTCCAGTTTGGACAGGGACACGGGCCCAGTCTGTCCTGGGAGGGGGCAGGGGATCCAGTTTTGACTGGGAATGATCCCATTCTGTCCTGGGAGGGGGCCAGGGGATCCCGTTTCGACTAGGACAGGGGGCCCAGTCTGTCCTGGGAGGGGGCCAGGGGATCCAGGTTGGAATGGGAATGATCCCATTTGGTTCTGGGAGGGGGCCAGGGAATCCAGTTTGGACTGGGAATGACCCCATTTGGTCCTGGGAGGGGGGCCAGGGGATCCAGTTTGGATTGGGACAGTGGCCCAGTCTGTCCTGGGAGGGGGGCCAGGGGATCCAGTTGCGACTGGGATAGGGCCCACTCTGTCCTGGGAGGGGGTTAGGGGATCCAGTTTGGACTGGGAATGACCCCATTTGGTCCTGGGAGGGGGCCAGGGGATCCAGTCTGGATTGGGACATGGCCCAGTCTGTCCTGGGAGGGGGCCAGGGGATCCAGATTGTACTGGGACAGGGCCCAGTCTGTCCTGGGAGGCGACCAGGGGTTCCACTTTGGACTGGGAATTATCCCAGTCTAAACTGGGAGGGGGACAGGGGATCTAGTTTGGATTGGGGACAGGGCCCAGTCAGTCATGGGATGGGGCCAGGGGATCCAGTTTGGACTGGAAGTTATCCCATCTGTCCTGGGAGCGGGTTCAGGGGATCCAATTTGGAATGGGAATGATCCCAATTTGTCCTGGGAGGGGGCAGGGGATCCACTTTGGACTGCGACTGACCCCATTTGGTCCTGGGAGGGGGCCAGGGGATCCAGTTTTGTACTGGGACAGGGCCCAGTCTGTAGTGAGAGGAGGCCGGGGCATCCACATTGGACTGGGAATGACCCCATTCTGTCCTGGGAGGGGGCCAGGGGATCCATTTTGGACTGGGACAGGGCCCAGTCTGTCCTGGGAGGGGGGCCAGGGGACCCAGGTTGGACTGGGACAGGGCCCAGTCTGTCCTGGGAGGGGGGCCAGGGGATACACTTTGGCCTGGGAATTATCCCAGTCTTAACTGGGAGGGGACGGGGTATCCAGTTTGGACTGGCACAGGGCCCAGTCTGTCATGGGATGGGGACAGGGGGTCCAGTTTGGACTGGGAATGACCCCATTCTGTCCTGGGAGGGGGCC
The DNA here is from genome assembly GCF_030936135.1 of Gavia stellata. Taxonomy (NCBI): domain Eukaryota; kingdom Metazoa; phylum Chordata; class Aves; order Gaviiformes; family Gaviidae; genus Gavia; species Gavia stellata. The sequence goes on from NW_026777164.1 coordinate 40,018, forward strand.
AGGGGTCCGGTTTGGACTGGAAGTTATCCCATCTGTCCTGGGAGGGGGGCCAGGGGATCCAGTTTGGACTGGGAATGATCCAGTTTGTCCTGGGAGGGGGCCAGGGGATCCAGTTTGGACTGGGAATGACTCCATTTGGTCCTGGGAGGGGGCCAGGGGATCCAGTTTGGAATGGGAATTATCCTAGTCTGCACTGGGAGAGGGCCAGGGGATCCAGTTTGGACTGGAAAAGATCCCAGTCTGTCCTGGGACAGGGCCAGGGGATACAGATTGGAGTGGGACAGGGCCCAGTCCTCTCCTGGGAGGGGGCCAGGGGATCCAGTTTGGACTGGGAAGTATCCTACTCTGCACTGGGAGAGGGCCAGGGGATCCACTTTGGACTGGGAATGATTCCAGTCTGTCCTGGGAAGGGGCCAGGGGATCCAGATTGGACTGGGACAGGGCCCAGTCTGTCCTGGGAGGGGGCCAGGGGATCCAGTTTGGACTGGGAGTGATCCCAGTCTGTCCTGGGAGGGGGGCCATGGGATCCAGGTTGGAATGGGACAGGGCCCAGTCTGTCCTGGGAGGGGGCCAGGGGGATCCAGGTTGGAATGGGGAATGATCCCATTTGGTTCTGGGAGCGGGCCAGGGAATCCAGTTTGGACTGGGAATGACCCCATTTGGTCCTGGGAGGGGGCCAGGGGATCCAGTTTTGACTGGGACAGGGCCCACTCTGTCCTGAGAGGGGGTTAGGGGATCCAGTTTGGACTGGGAATGACCCTATTTGGTCCTGGGAGGGGGCCAGGGGATCCAGTTTGGATTGGGGACATGGCCCAGTCTGTCCTGGGAGGGGGCCAGGGGATCCAGATTGTACTGGGACAGGGCCCCAGTCTGTCCTGGGAGGCGACCAGGCGTTCCACTTTGGACTGGGAATTATCCCAGTCTTAACTGGGAGGGGCCAGGGGATCCAGTTTGGACTGGAAGTTATCCCATCTGCCCTGGGAGCGGGTCCAGGGGATCCAGTTTGGACTGGGAATGATCCCAGTTTGTCCTGGGAGGGGGGCAGGGGATCCACTTTGGACTGGGAATGACCCCATTTGCTCCTGGGAGGGGGCCAGGGGATCCAGTTTGGACTGGGACAGGGCCGAGTCTGTAGTGAGAGGAGGGCCAGGGCATCCACATTGGACTGGGAATGATCCCATTCTGTCCTAGGAGGGGGCCAGGGGATCTAGTTTGGACTGGGACACGGCCCAGTCTGTCCTGGGAGGGGGGTCAGGGGGATCCAGTTTGGACTGGGAATGATGCCATTTGGTCCAGGGAGGGGGCCAGGGGATCCAGTTTGAATTGAGACAGGGCCCAGTCTGTCCTGGGAGGGGGGCCAGGGGACCCAGGTTGGACTGGGACAGGGCCCAGTCTGTCCTGGGAGGGGGCCAGGGGATACACTTTGGCCTGGGAATTATCCCAGTCTTAACTGGGAGGGGACGGGATATCCAGTTTGGACTGGCACAGGGCCCAGTCTGTCATGGGATGGGGGACAGGGGATCCAGTTTGGACTGGGAATGACCCCATTCTGTCCTGGGAGGGGGCCAGGGGTCCAGTTTGGACTGGAAGTTATCCCATCTGTCCTGGGAGGGGGCCAGGGGATCCAGTTTGGACTGGGAATGATCCCAGTTTGTCCTGGGAGGGGGCCAGGGGATCCAGTCTGGACTGGGAGTGATCCCAGTCTGTCCTGGGAGGGGGCCAGGGGATCTAGTTTGGACTGGGACAGGGACCAGCGTGTCCTGGGATGGGTCCAGGGGATCCAGTCTGGACTGGGAATGATCCCAGTCTGTCCTGGGAGGGGGCTAGGGGATCCAATTTGGACTGGGACAGGGCTCAGTCTATCCTGGGAACGGGGCCAGGGGATCCAGTTTGGAATGGGAATGATCCCATTTGGTACTGGGAGGGGGCCAGGGAATCCAGTTTGGACTGGGAATGATCCCAGTCTCTCCTGGGAGGGGGCCAGGGGATCCCGTTTGGACTGAGAAAGGGGCCCAGTCTGTCCTGGGAGGGGGCCACGGGATCCAGGTTGGAATGGGACAGGGGCCCAGTCTGTCCTGGGAGGGGGCCAGGGGATCCAGGTTGGAATGGTAATGATCCCATTTGGTTCTGGAGCGGGCCAGGGAATCCAGTTTGGACTGGGAATGACCCCATTTGGTCCTGGGAGGGGGGCCAGGGGATCCAGTTTGGATTGGGACAGGGCCCAGTCTGTCCTGGGAGGGGGCCCAGGGGATCCAGGTTGGACTGGGACAGGGCCCAGTCTGTCCTGGGAGGGGGCCAGGGGATCCAGTTTTGACTGGGACAGGGCCCACTCTGTCCTGAGAGGGGGGTTAGGGGATCCAGTTTGGACTGGGAATGACCCATTCTGTCCTGGGAGGGGGCCAGGGGTCCGGTTTGGACTGGAAGTTATCCCATCTGTCCTGGGAGGGGTCCAGGGGATCCAGTCTGGACTGGGAATGATCCCAGTTTATCCTGGGCGGGGGCCAGGGGATCCAGTTTGGACTGGGAATGATCCTAGTCGGTCCTGGAGGGGGCCAGGGGATCCAGTTTGGACTGGGAATGATCCCAGTCCTGTCTTGGGAGGGGGGCCAGGGGATCCAGTTTGGACTAGGAGAGGTCCCAGTCTGTTCTGGGAAGGGGCCAGGGGATCCAGTTTGGACTGGGATAGGGCCCAGTCTGTCCTGGGAGGGGTCCAGGGGATCCAGTTTGGACTGGGACAGGGCCCAATCTGTCCTGGGAGGGGGCCAGGGAATCCACTCTGGACTGGGAATGATCCTATTTGGTCCTGGGAGGGGGCCAGCGGATCCAGTTTGGAATGGGAATGACCGCATTTGGTACTGGGAGGGGGCCAGGGAATCCAGTTTGGAGTGGGAATGACCCCATTTGGTCCAGGGAGGGGGCCAGGGGATACACTTTGGCCTGGGAATTATCCCAGTCTTAACTGGGAGGGGACAGGGTATCCAGTTTGGACTGGCACAGGGCCCAGTCTGTCATGGGAGGGGGGCCAGGAGATCCAGGTTGGAATGGGACAGGGCCCAGTCTGTCCTGGGAGGGGGCCAGGGGGATCCAGGTTGGAAGGGGAATGATCCCATTTGGTTCTGGGAGGGGGCCAGGGAACCCAGTTTGGACTGGGAATGACCCCATTTGGTCCTGGGAGGGGGGCCAGGGGATCCAGTTTGGATTGGGACAGGGCCCAGTCTGTCCTGGGAGGGGGCCAGGGGATCCAGGTTGGCCTGGGACAGGGCCCAGTCTGTCCTGGGAGGGGGGCCAGGGGATCCAGTTTTGACTGGGACAGGGCCCACTCTGTCCTGGGGAGGGGGGTAGGGGATCCAGTTTGGACTGGGAATGACCCTATTTGGTCCTGGGAGGGGGCCAGGGGATCCAGTTTGGATTGGGACATGGCCCAGTCTGTCCTGGGAGGGGGGCCAGGGGATCCAGATTGTACTGGGACAGGGGCCCAGTCTGTCCTGGGGAGGCGACCAGGGGTTCCACTTTGGACTGGGAATTATCCCAGTCTTAACTGGGAGGGGACAGGGGATCTAGTTTCGACTGGGACAGGGCCCAGTCAGTCATGGGATGGGGCCAGGGGATCCAGTTTGGACTGGAAGTTATCCCATCTGTCCTGGGAGGCGGGTCCAGGGGATCCACTTTGGACTGGGAATGACCCCATTTGCTCCTGGGAGGGGGGCCAGGGGATCCAGTTTGGACTGGGACAGGGCCCAGTCTGTCCTGGGAGGGGGTCAGGGGATCCAGTTTGGACTGGGAATGACGCCATTTGGTCCAGGGAGGGGGCCAGGGGATCCAGTTTGGACTGGGACAGGGCCCCAGTCTGTCCTGGGAGGGGGGGCCAGGGGATACACTTTGGCCTGGAATTATCCCAGTCTTAACTGGGAGGGGACGGGGTATCCAGTTTGGACTGGCAACAGGGCCCAGTCTGTCATGGGATGGGGACAGGGGGTCCAGTTTGGACTGGGAATGACCCCATTCTGTCCTGGGAGGGGGCCAGGGGTCCGGTTTTGGACTGGAAGTTATCCCATCTGTCCTGGGAGGGGGGCCAGGGGATCCAGTTTGGACTGGGAATGATCCCAGTTTGTCCTGGGAGGGGGCCAGGGGATCCAGTTTGGACAGGGAATGACTCCATTTAGTCCTGGGAGGAGGCCAGGGGATCAAGTTTGGACTGGGAGAGGTCCCAGTCTGTTCTGGAAGGGGCCAGGGGATCCAGTTTGGGACTGGGACAGGGCCCAGTCTGTCCTGGGAGGGGTCCAGGGGGTCCAGTTTGGACAGGGACACGGCCCAGTCTGTCCTGGGAGGGGGCAGGGGATCCAGTTTGGACTGGGAATGATCCCATTCTGTCCTGGGAGGGGGCCAGGGGATCCCGTTTCGACTAGGACAGGGCCCAGTCTGTCCTGGGAGGGGGCCAGGGGATCCAGGTTGGAATGGGAATGATCCCATTTGGTTCTGGGAGGGGGCCAGGGAATCAAGTTTGGACTGGGAATGACAGGGAGGGGGCCAGGGGATCCAGTTTGGATTGGGACAGGGCCCAGTCTTGTCCTGGGAGGGGGCCAGGGGGATCCAGTTGCGACTGGGATAGGGCCCACTCTGTCCTGGGAGGGGGGTTAGGGGATCCAGTTTGGACTGGGAATGGCCCCATTTGGTCCTGGGAGGGGGCCAGGGGATCCAGTTTGGATTGGGACATGGCCCAGTCTGTCCTGGGAGGGGGCCAGGGGATCCAGATTGGTACTGGGACAGGGCCCAGTCTGTCCTGGGAGGCGACCAGGGGTTCCACTTTGGACTGGGAATTATCCCAGTCTTAACTGGGAGGGGGACAGGGGATCTAGTTTGGATTGGGACAGGGCCCAGTCAGTCATGGGATGGGGCCAGGGGATCCAGTTTGGACTGGAAGTTATCCCATCTGTCCTGGGAGCGGGTTCAGGGATCCAATTTGGAATGGGAATGATCCCAATTTGTCCTGGGTAGGGGGGCAGGGGATCCACTTTGGACTGCGACTGACCCCATTTGTCCTGGGGAGGGGGCCAGGGGATCCAGTTTGTACTGGGACAGGGCCCAGTCTGTAGTGAGAGGAGGCGGGGCATCCACATTGGACTGGGAATGACCCATTCTGTCCTGGGAGGGGGCCAGGGGGATCCATTTTGGACTGGGACAGGGCCCAGTCTGTCCTGGGAGGGGGCCAGGGGACCCAAGGTTGGACTGGGACAGGGCCCAGTCTGTCCTGGGAGGGGGCCAGGGGATACACTTTTGGCCTGGGAATTATCCCAGTCTTAACTGGGAGGGGACGGGGTATCCAGTTTGGACTGGCACAGGGCCCAGTCTGTCATGGGATGGGGACAGGGGGTCCAGTTTGGACTGGGAATGACCCCATTCTGTCCTGGGAGGGGGCCAGGGGTCCGGTTTGGGAGCTGGAAGTTATCCCATCTGTCCTGGGAGGGGGGCCAGGGGATCCAGTTTGGACTGGGAATGATCCCAGTTTGTCCTGGGAGGGGGGCCAGGGGATCCAGTTTGGACTGGGAATGACTCATTGGGTCCTGGGAGGGGGCCAGGGGGATCCAGTTTGGAATGGGAATTATCCTAGTCTGCACTGGGAGAGGGCCAGGGGATCCAGTTTTGGACTGGAAAAGATCCCAGTCATGTCCTGGGACAGGGCCAGGGGATTCCAGATTGGAGTGGGACAGGGCCCCAGTCTCTCCTGGGAGGGGGCCAGGGGATCCAGTTTGGACTGGGAAGTATCCTACTCTGCACTGGGAGAGGGCCAGGGGATCACCACTTTGGACTGGAATGATTCCAGTCTGTCCTGGGAGGGGGGCCAGGGGATCCACTTTGGACTGGGACAGGGCCCAGTCTGTCCTGGGAAGGGGCCAGGGGATCCAGATTGGACTGGGACAGGGCCCAGTCTGTCCTGGGAGGGGGCCAGGGGATCCAGTTTGGACTGGGAGTGATCCCAGTCTGTCCTGGGAGGGGGCCACGGGATCCAGGTTGGAATGGGACAGGGCCCAGTCTGTCCTGGGAGGGGGCCAGGGGATCCAGGTTGGAATGGGGAATGATCCCATTTGGTTCTGGGAGCGGGCCAGGGAATCCAGTTTGGACTGGGAATGACCCCATTTGGTCCTGGGAGGGGGCCAGGGGATCCAGTTTTGACTGGGACAGGCCCACTCTGTCCTGAGAGGGGGTTAGGGGATCCAGTTTGGACTGGAATGACCCTATTTTGGTCCTGGGAGGGGGCCAGGGGATCCAGTTTGGATTGGGACATGGCCCAGTCTGTCCCTGGGAGGGGGCCAGGGGATCCAGATTGTACTGGGACAGGGCCAGTCTGTCCTGGGAGGCGACCAGGCGTTCCACTTTGGACTGGGAATTATCCAGTCTTAACTGGGAGGGGCCAGGGGATCCAGTTTGGACTGGAAGTTATCCAATCTGCCCTGGGAGCGGGTCCAGGGGGATCCAGTTTGGACTGGGAATGATCCCAGTTGTCCTGGGAGGGGGGCAGGGGATCCACTTTGGGACTGGGAATGACCCCATTTGCTCCTGGAGGGGGCCAGGGGATCCAGTTTGGACTGGGACAGGGCCGAGTCTGTAGTGAGAGGAGGCCAGGGCATCACATTGGACTGGGAATGATCCCCATTCTGTCCTAGGAGGGGGGCCAGGGGATCTAGTTTGGACTGGGACACGGCCCAGTCTGTCCTGGGAGGGGGTCAGGGGATCCAGTTTGGACTGGGAATGATGCCATTTGGTCCAGGGGAGGGGGCCAGGGGATCCAGTTTGAATTGAGACAGGGCCCAGTCTGTCCTGGGGAGGGGGGCCAGGGGACCCAGGTTGGACTGGGACAGGGCCCAGTCTGTCCTGGGAGGGGGCCAGGGGATACACTTTGGCCTGGGATTATCCCAGTCTTAACTGGGAGGGGACGGGATATCCAGTTTGGACTGGCACAGGGCCCAGTCTGTCATGGGATGGGGACAGGGGATCCAGTTTGGACTGGGAATGACCCCATTCTGTCCTGGGAGGGGGCCAGGGGTCCAGTTTGGACTGGAAGTTATCCCATCTGTTCTGGGAGGGGCCAGGGGATCCAGTTTGGACTGGGAATGATCCCAGTTTGTCCTGGGAGGGGGGCCAGGGGATCCAGTCTGGACCTGGGAGTGATCCCAGTCTGTCCTGGGAGGGGGCCAGGGGATCTAGTTTGGACTGGGACAGGGACCAGCGTGTCCTGGGATGGGTCCAGGGGATCCAGTCTGGACTGGGAATGATCCCAGTCTGTCCTGGGAGGGGGCTAGGGGGATCCAATTTGGACTGGGACAGGGGCTCAGTCTATCCTGGGAACGGGCCAGGGGATCCAGTTTGGAATGGGAATGATCCCATTTGGTACTGGGAGGGGGCCAGGGAATCCAGTTTGGACTGGGAATGATCCCAGTCTCTCCTGGGAGGGGGCCAGGGGATCCCGTTTGGACTGAGAAAGGGCCCAGTCTGTCCCTAGGAGGGAGGCCACCGGGATCCAGGTTTGGAATGGGAATGAGTGCAGTCTGTACTGGGAGGGGGCCAGAA